>NC_133617.1:133735817-134035817 GCF_048593235.1 Sminthopsis crassicaudata | reverse complement strand
GAAGAGAGGCCCTGGTCAAAACAGAACATTAAAGCAGAGAAGAGTGCTAACACTTGCAACTGCAGAGAAGCAGAGGCCTTTTTAAAGATCAGAGTGTAGAACATAAAACTTTCAACCACACCTCTTTCAAGATCATATCATTCTGGAAGCACTAAAAACTTTTAGACTCCCAGAACTCTGAAAGCAGCAGCACAAAACCCTGAAGTTTGGGACAGTGCTCAACTTTACCACAAGTTAAAAAAAAAGACTTGGAAAATAAGTAAACTACAACAATAATAATAATAAAAAGAATATATTCCTAAAATGCTACTGTGGTGGCAGGGAGGATCAAGAAATAAACTCAGAAGGAGATAACTATATGAAAACAACCATTCAAAAAAGTCTCATAGAAAATTGCTGATTAGATCTAAATCCAACAAGAATTCATAAAAGAGTTGTAGAAAGAGATAAAAGTGGTAGAGGAAAAATTTGGAAGAGAAATGAAAATTATGCAAGAAAATTATGAAAAGAGAATTAACAGTCTGGTAAAAGAGGCATCTTGAAAACACCTTAAAAAGAGAATTGGTTAAATGATAAAAGATGCACAAAAATTCAATAAAGAAGAGAACTCCTTAAAAAGCAGAATTGGCCAAATGGAAAAAATGGGTACAAAATCTCTCTGAAGAAAATAATTTCTTTAAAAAATGAGAACATGGAAGTTAATGACTTCAGGAGATACTAATAAACAATAAAATAAAGTCAAAAGAATGAAAACATAGAAGAAAATCTGAAATATATCATAAAAAACTGACTTGGAAACTAGATTGAGGAGAAACAATTTAAGAATTATTAGATTATTTGAAAGCCATGATCAAAGAAAAAATCTCGATATCATATTTCAAGAAATTATGAAGGAAAACTGCTCTGATGTCTTAGGTCCAGAAGTTAAAAAAATTAAAAGAATCTCTTGATTATCTCCTGAAAGAAATCCCAAAATGAAAACTCCCAAGATTAAGAGGAAAATAATATTAGTAGGCAGAAAGCAAGAATTACATAGTCATGGAGTCAGAATAGGAAAACACAAGGTTTAGCAACTTCTATACTAAAGGATAAGAGATCTTGGAATATGACATTCCAGTAGGCAAAGCAACTAAGAATAACCTAATCAGCAAAACTGAGTATAATCCTTCTGAGAGAAAATGTATATTTAATAAAATGGAGAACTTTCAAACATTCTTGATGAACAGATCTGAACTAAATAGAAAAATTTGCATTCAAACATAAACATCAAGATAAGCATTAAAAAACTGACATGAAAGAGTAATCATTATTGACTTGCTAACATTAAATTGTTGTGATAGTATATGGGAGGATGTTATTTGTAACTCCTAAGAAAATTATCATTATTAGAGCAGTTTTGTATATATATATATATACATACATATATATATATATATATATATATATATATATATATAATTTACATAGACAAATGGCATGGGATTGAGTCAACTATGTCAAATGATCTCCAAAAAAATGAAGGGGTAAGAAAGAATGGTATACTGGATGAAAAAGGAATGGTTAAGTAGAATGGGGTAAAATTTCTCATATAAAAGAGACATACATAGAATGAAGAGCTTTTATAATGAAGGGAAAATGAAGAAGAGTTGGCAGGCAATACCTGAACATCAGTTTCATTGGAATTGGTTCAAAGAGAAAAAAACACATAGTCTCTCTCTCTCACACACACAGACATATATATATATATATATATATATATATATATATATATACACACACACACACACACACAGAGTTGTGTGCTATGCAATAGCACTGGACTGGAAGATGATAAAAAGAAACAGGGGAATGATAAAAAGGAAGGCAGGTTAAAGAAAGCAGTGGTTATAAACAAGACAGACTTTTGAGAAGGGACAGAAAAAAAAAAGAATTACAGGAAGAAATAAAAGAAAAGGGGATGGAGGGAAATACACAGTAATTATAACTGTGAATGTAAATGAGATGAGCTCATATAAAATGGAAGCAGAAAGCAGAATGGATTAGAAACCAGAAGCCAACAATATGTTGTTGAGACACATTGAAACAGAAAGTCACACACAGTTAAAATAAAGCGCTGGAACAGTATCTAATATTTTTCAGCTACAATTAAAAAAAAATATCTGGGATAACAATCATGATCTCAGAGGAAGCAAAATCAAAAATAGACCTAATTAAAAGAGATCTTGGAAACTACATTATGCTAAAAGGTACAATAGACAATGAAGCAATATTAAAATTTTTACAGCAAGTTTCTCTGATAAGGTCTCATTTCTAAAATATATACTGCATATAGAATTGAATCAAATTTATAAAAACAAGAGCCTTTTCCTAACTGGAAATTGATCAAAGAATATAGATAGGCAGTTTTCAGAAACAGAAATCCAAGCTATTTCATGAAAAAAATGCTCTAAATTACTATTGACTAGGGAAATGAAATTGAAATAACTCTGAGGTGCCACCTTATACCTATCAGAAATGACAAATACTGGAGGGAATGAGGGGGAAATAGATACTCCAATGAACTACTGAGGAAGTAGTGAACTGATCCAACCATTCTAGAGAACAATTTGGAACTATACCCAAAAGGCTATGCATACACTTTGACCAAACAACAACCCTACCAAACCAAACCAAAGAGATTTTATAAAAAGAAAAGGACTAATTTGAACAAATATTTGTAGAAGCTCTTTTTGTAGCAAAGAATTGAAAATAAAGAGGATTGTCAGCAATTAGGGAATAGCAAAAAGGAGTAGTGGGATATGATTGGAATATTATTGGGCTATAAAAAATTACAAGAGGGATAGTTTCTTTCTTTCTTTTTTTTTTTTTTTCCCTGAGGCTGGGGTTAAGTGACTTGCCCAGGATCAGACAGCTAGGAAGTGTTAAGTGTCTGAGACCAGATTTGAACTCCGGTATTCCTGAATTCAAGGCTGGTGCTCTATCTATCCACTGTGCCACCTACCTGCCCCCTAAGAGGGGTAGTTTCAGAGAAAACGCCCACAAATATTAAAAACCCAATATGAACTTTTGCAAAATGAAGTGGAAAAAAAAACCAAACAAAAAAAACAAGTGATCATTGTGTGCAGTAACAACAATATTGTAATGATGATTAACTGTGAAAGACTTGGCTACTCTGATCAATATGATGATCCAACATTGTAAAGTTCTGTTGTCTCCAGAAACTGCCGATCGCTCTCTGGGAGGATGATCTGCTGTTTTATTTCAATCTCTCGGCCGCCAACTCTGATCTAGAGTGGAGACTCCTCTTTCTCCAGAGAGCCTCCCCAGGTCTGGCCCAGACAAGACTCTCCCCTTGCTCAATGGTGTCTTCTTTTATCCTCCCAGAGAAATGGGCATGGAATAACTCAGGGGGCTTCTGGGAAAAAAATACTTCAACCAATGAACTTGCTCCTCCTAAACATGTAAACTCCTCCCCAGGAATTCACAAGGGTAAAACTCCCCTAAAGGCCGGAACTAGAGAATTGTTAAGCACCGACTTAGCACTTAGTAAGAACCTATCATCTCATTATCTCATTAGTACTTAGTAAGAACCTAACATCCCCCCCTTTCTTTTGATTTAGAACATAGGGTGGTCATGTCCTTGAAACATAAATCCATCAATATGGGAGGCATTACACATAATGACATAGATTATATAAACACATAGTAACATAGTAACATAGTAACATAATACATGCTAGAAGTTTATAACAAATAACATGATCAAATAATCATAAATTGAGAATTTATAAATGTCCATAAGTCCATTGTCAATTAGTCTCATCTTGTGTTAGGAAATCCAATGATTTCTGCTGGTTTTAAAGTTCTTTAACAGTCTTCTTATTAGCCATGCTCTTTCAGTGTCAGATGTTAGATTTTTTCCTTTGTTTTGAGGTCTTTCTCTTTTTCTCGTTGGCACCCATCTGATTCCTTCTCCATCTGAAGAAATACAAGCAAACCCTCTCCCCCAAGCAGTTAACCTATCTAGTCCCTTCCATTCACCACTTTCTGGGTCTCTCCACATAACCTGGCAATTATCTAAAAGACAGTGGAGCTGCTCGCACTGGACATTGCCCTTCTGGTGGGTTATAAAACCTGTCTGCCAGAGCCAGTGCATCTTTGTCAAAAATTAGAAAATTAATGGTATAGAGAACTAAATTGAGGAGTTCTCTAGGGTCACCTGTGGCTCCCCCTTTCTTTTGTTTTTGGAGGAGTGTCTTAATGTCTCTGTTTCTTCTCTCTATTATTGCCTGACCTTGCAGATTAAAAGGTATGACAGTGGTGCGTAAAATCTTATACTGCACACAGAAGTGCGCAAAATGTTTAGAACTATATGCAGGTCCATTATCTGTTTTTATTTCTTGTGGCACACCCATAATTGAAAATGCTTGGATAAGGAATTCAATGACCACTCAGGCTGTCTCTTTTGCTGTTGGCACTGCAAAAGTGAATCCTGAAAAGGTATCTACTACCACGTGGATAAAAGACAGACGACCAAAAGATTTATAATGGGTCACATCCATTTGCCAGATTTCATTGGGTCTCAAACCATGAGGATTCTTCCCTGGAGGGAGGGTAGGAACATGGAAAGGAAGGAAAGCTGTACAGCTTTTTACTATGCCCCTAGCTTCCTGTCTTGTTATTTCAAATTGTAAACGTAAAGCTCCATATTTAGAATGAGATTCTTGTGCTTCCTGAAATAAAGGAGTACTGGCTAACATAGTTAAAAGGCTATCTGCCTTTGAATTTTCATCAAAAATAGGACCTGGAAGTCCACTATGTGAGTGGACATGCAAGATATAAATTTTGCCTGGATGCTTTCTCACTTGCTCTTGAAGTTCCTTAAAGAGCTGATAAATATTAGAGGCTGCAAATTTTATTTGGGCTGAGTCAGTAATTATATTTATGTCTCCTGGGTAATAAGTAAGAGCTAGCATGATAGCAAACAATTCATTCTGTTGAGTGTACTGAAAAGAAGTCCTGACTACTGTCTTTATGGTTAAATCATGAGAGTATACAGCACAAATATTTTCTTTGGAGGCATCTGTAAAGATTGTTGGTCCTTTAAGAGGAACCTTAGAAACCTTTTCTTCAAAAATCCATTGCCAATTATGTAGTAGCCGGGTTATCTTTTATGGAGACCCATGTGCAAAATTTGGAGCTATGGCCAATAAAATTTGCCATTCTGGGATGGTCTCACAACATACATTAATTTGTGTGTTAGTATAGCATGCGTATATTTTTTCAGGACTTATCCCAGATAATTGTTTTACTCTCTTAATAGCCTTTAATAAAATTCTAGCCACAAGTACTGGGTAAGGAGTAAGGCTTTGTTCTGGTTGTGCTCAATCACACTGTTTCCTTGATGAAGGACTGCTGTGGGTGCCTCTTTTGTATCAAAAACTGATATTTCCAAGGGTTTTTGAGTGACTCTTTCAACCACATTGGATAAAGCCAGTTCAACTTCTCTCAAAGCCTCTTGTGCTTTTTTGTAAGCTGGCGTAGTGAATTTAAAGCACTGTCTCCCCTTAAAATGTCATATAGAGGTTGTGGTTAAGCCCAACACTGGATGCATCCATTGGATATCTCCTATTAATTTTTGGAAATCATTTAAGGTGTTCAACTTCTCTGTTCTTAAAAAAAGCTTTTGTACTGTGAGTACAAAATATACGTCATATCCTAAATATTGAAAAGGAGCATGTCTTTACATTTTTTCTAGAGCTATATGCAGTTTGTAGTACTTTAGTGTTTCCATAGTCTTTTGTAGACATGCTTCTAACATCTGTTCCCCAGGTGCACATCCCAAAATATCATCCATATAATGTAACAATATCACTTTTGGAAATGCTTTTCTTACTGGAGCAAGAGCAGGAGCAATATACATTTGGCACATAGTAGGGCTGTTTTTCATTCCCTGTGGCAAAACTATCCATTCATATCTTTTATAAGGCTCAGCCAAATTAACACTAGGCACTGAAAAAGCAAATCTTTTCATATCCTCCTTATCTAGAGGGATAGAATAGAAGCAATCCTTAATGTCTATAACCCATAGAGGCCATTCTCTTGGCAACTGAGTAGGAGATGGAAGTCTAGGCTGAAGAGTTCCCATAGTTTCCATCTGTTCATTTACTCTTCTTAGGTCAGTTAACATCCTGCATTTTCCAGATTTCTTTTTCATTACAAATACTGGAGAATTCCAAGGACTTAGAGAAGGCCGCAAGTGTCCTTGGTCAAGTTGTTTGTTCACTATGTCTAATAAGGCCTGAATTTTATCACTTCTTAAGGGCTACTGTTCTACCCACACTGGTGAATCAGTCTTCCACTGAATGGGAAATGGTGAAAGAACAGGTAGGCCTTCAACAGCAGCCCTGCCTAAAAAGCCGAAGTGCTTTTAGGTGTATTATGTTACTATGTTACTATGTGTTTATGTAATCTATGTAATTATGTGTAATACTTCCCATATTGATGGATTTATGTTTCAAGGTCATGACCACCCTATGTTCTAAATCAAAAGAAAGGGGGAGATGTTAGGATTACAAGGTGAGAACTCAGGTTGTCTGGACAGTGACAAGGTGAGAACTCAGGTTGACTTGACAGTTTTCTGGCTTAGACCTTTGGTTTGGGCCTTTAAAGGGAGTTTACACCTTAGAAATTCTAAGAGGAGCAGGTTCATTGGTTGAAGTATTTTCTCCCACAAGCCCTTGCGTTCTCACATGCCCATTCAATGGGAGGATAAAAAAAGACACCATTGAGCAAGAGAGAGGTCTCTACTCTAGGTCATATTGGTGGCAGTTGGGACAGCAAATCTCCTCCCAGAGAGCAATCAGCAGTTTCTGGAGACAACAGAACTCCAAACATAATTCCAAAGGAATCATAATAAAACAATGCTATCAATGTCCAAAGAAAGAATTAACAAACTTGGAGTTCAAATTTAAGTATAATTTTCTTACTTTATCTTTTTTTTTTTTATTACATGGCTGTTATGGAAATATAATTTGCATCATACCACATGCATAATTATATTGTTTGCCTTCTTAGTAGGTGTCAGAGAGCATGGGAAGGAGAATTTAGAATTGCAAACTCTAAAACTTTAAAAGAAAAGCATGCTTAAAATAAATAAATTTAAGAAAAAAAAACCCTAGGAAATATATAAAGCATTTGGAAAACATGTCCATTTTGATGATGAAAAATAATGGTGATCAAGATATGATTTCATATAGTCAAAAAATTTTAAATAAAAATCCAAGAGTATATATTAAGTAGGAAGCTTCAGTTCTTTGGAAAATGAATTTTCATACAATGCCTTGTTCCCTTAAATGTTTCATATGGCAGATAAATGAGCTATTATAGTGTTTAGGTTTCTAATAATAATAAAAAATGACATTTATGTAATGCTTTAAGGTTTGCAGAGTTATTCATGAATATAATTTCATTTTACCCTCACTACAAACCTAGGAGGCAGATGCTGTTATTATCCCTATTTCATAGGTGAGAAAACAGGAATACAAAGGTTAAATGACTTATCTGGGGGTCTTACAGTTATTGAAGGTCTGAAATTTGATTTGTGTTCAAGTCTTCTGGATTCTAGATGTACTACCTGATTTAAACAATATAGTATACATTCATTTATGAAATTAACCAATATAGCCTGAAAGCTTAAATTACTACCTATATATGATATTTTCTTCTTTTTCTTTCTATACATTATGAAATGCATAATTTGTAGGGGAAGCTCCTCACAAGGAACTCTCTATATTGCTGAAATCATAGATCCAGTTAAAAAAAAAAAAAGATTATTTTTTATAAAATTTGTGAAATTCCACAAAATCAAAGGATGTCAAAGCTGAATGTACAGAAATGCTCAACAAGCTTAAGCTGCTCCCAAATAAGATATCTTCCACAATGTGTCTAATAAGAAATCTTCCAGCTTTTGCTTACAAACCTTCAATGTGAGGAAAACTTGAGACAGCTCATTGGACTTTTGAACAACATTTTCCTTGGAATTTGCCTAAATTTGCTTCTTTACAATTTATACTCATGGTTCCTAGTTCCATTCTTTGGTTTCAAACAGCCTAACTTCTTTTCCAGACTGAATGTACCAAGTTCTCATATTATACCAAAGGTATAAAATGACATGAGTTCCAGGCCTTTAACCATCCTCTTTTGAATGTTCTCTAGCATATCAGCCTTCCTATAATTGGCCATGTAGAACAAAACAAAACAACAACAAAAAAATGCACTTTACAATTCACTCCAACTCCCAGATATTTTCCATGATATTGATGTCTAGCCATGTCACCCCCATCTGACAATATAACCTAAAATCCAGGTAGCTAAGTGGCACAATGGATAGCTCATTAGGTGTCAAGTCAGGAAAACACTGAGTTGAAATATGGGTTCAGCACTTACTAGCCAGGTGATCTTGCACAAATTTTTTCTGCCTCAGTTTCCTCTTCTTTAAAACGGGGACTACTAAACTCGTCTACCTTGTAAGGATAAAATGAGATAATGTGTATGATGCAAACCTTAAATGGCTATATAAGACTAACTATTTATTATTATTATTAACCATTCATTCATTCACAACTATCTGGTGAGTACCTTCTATAGCCAAACACTGATCAATGTACATTCACATGTTAGGATTTTTCTCCATTTGTTTCCAAAACTCTTTCTTTTGTTGAAAAGTATATATTGAAACAGCTATTATTTATGTAGGGCTTTGCAGTATTTTTCTTTGCTCTGGGAACATTGCTTAGAGCCAGTAGAAGAAGTGCAAATTAGCTAACAAATCCCATCATTCCCCATCTTCATTTTTTTTTAATTGATGCTACAAATAAGAAAATGTAAATGTAACAACTTGCGAGATCATAGGGTATAAAACATAGAAAAAGAGAATAGGGAAATCTATCTTTATTCCATGGAAAAATATTCAAATTACTTTTTTTCAAAATTTTATCAAGGTTGGAAGGTAAACAACTAAGAGAATATGCTTTAATAAATGTGCATGAGGATGTCAACTTCCCCTTTCTGTATCTCAGCTTATTGCTTCCATTTTTTCTTCTTTTTGGTTTAGCATCACATTATTTATATATGGCTAAATTTGCTCAGTTGAAACCAAGAGGAATTTAGGTAGACAGCATATGAAAATATAAATTAGAAGTTGGCAGAGATTTCTCTTTATCTTGCTTGCTTGCTTTTATACTTGACTATGAATTTCACTGGTAGTTATTGAAGCAGAATCAAATTTCTAGGTTACCGTGACTCACCTACCTACTTGTCAGTTTGGTCAATAATTTCACATCCCTAGACTGATTCTATGGGATCTCTTTATTCTCCTCTCCTCTCCCAGAGTAGTAAGAAGGTATGTGATCACATTACACAAAGAGTAACTGAAGGATCATAGGCTTATAGATCTCCTAGAAAAGACTTCAAAAGCCATCTTGTCTGGTGCATCTAGGAGGAACAGTGGATATAGCACTGGCCCTGAAATCAGTAGGATCTGAATTCAAATCTGAACTAATAATAATTGTCACAACAATTCTGGGAGATAGATGCTATTATTATCCCCTTTTTACAGAGGAGAAAACTCAGACAATGAGACTTGAAGTAAGTCACAAAGTGAGTTTGGAGTATGTCTCAGTTCTTTGTTATTCTAGGCCTAGGACACCAATTAAATAGGGTTGAACCCAGGGTCAGTTCTTCTTCCACTTTATCACAGTGCCTCCTGGTCATGTGTATCCTAAAGAAAGGAAGATAAAGGATACATATGAAGTAGTTTTCAAATGTTTCCAGAGTTTGTGAACCAGAAATTCAACTTTTTCTCCTTGGTCCCATAAGACAGAACTTGGAACAGTTGTGAAAGACTAATGAGACAGATTCAGTTTTATATAAGAAAAGAAATGATGAAAAATTAGATTTATCCAAAGGTTACATGACCTATCTTTAAAAATAGTGATTCTCCCATTGATGGAGGTCTATAAGTAGACATTAGCTAACCAATCTTAAGACATTATAGAAAGACATTATTTAAATATATTTTGGACTAGACCTTCCCTTAGAAATCCCTTCCAACTATAAAGGTTTTGAGATATTGGCAGTGTAGAAAAAGCTGGAAAAAAAGGCCAAGGACAAAATCTTGGGGGTATACTCTATGAATAACAGGTCTAAAAACATGACAAGGATTTATGACCATTTACTTCCTAGAAAATTTAATGAAATAGTAATGTTCTATTTCTGCTCATGACCTATCCACAAATATTTTGGTACCCTTATGTCAATTCCAAACTCTCTGCATTAAAGTCATTTATTTCCCAAACAGCTAATAAGAAAAGTAAGAGAATGTGAACAGAATTCAAGATGAGAATTCTATTTTACTTTAAAAGGACAAAATTTTCCACAAGTCTGCACAAAAGAGGAGCATGTCTTCTCTATTTAGGAATATTAGAGACTTTCTAAGGAGATAGTGATATTGGTAAAAGAACAATGGAATGATGGAAATAGTGTAAGATTGGAGTCAAGGGCCAGGAAGACCCTACTTCTGCTCCTTTTTAATTGAGTGATCCTGTAGCATACTTAACCTCTACATATCTCAACTTTCTCTACTAAATCATAAATGAAGTACAATTTATATTGGTAAAGAGAGTTCCCTTACCTGGAATTTCCCACAGATCTTTTCCCTATAGTATAATTCGCCTCTATAATCATTAACAGATTCTTATGTTTATATGATGATCAGTAATTTGGAAACTAAGAAGCACCTTATCTCAGCAATCTGATCAATCTTCCGTCTCTTCCATGCATTCTTTTAAGATTATAGCTTTTGCATTCTGAATTATGCCCAAAGAGGAGAAAACAAACCAAAACATAAGCAAACAATAAACCAGTGTGCATATCCTTTGATCCACCAATACCACTATTAGGTCTGTAGCTAAAGAAAATACTTTCAAAGGGGAAAAGGAATTATTTGTGCAAAAATATTTGTAATAGCTCTTTTTGTGGTGGCAAAGAATTAAAAGTTGAGGGGATATTCATCAACTAGGGGATGGCTAAATAAGGCATAATATATAATTATAATGGAATACTATTGTGCTATAAGAAATGATGAGCAGGATGATTTCAGAAAAAATCTAGGAAAACATATGAAATGATGTAAAGTGAAGTGAACAGGAACAGAAAAAACATTGTATACAGTAAGAGCAATATTGTGTGATAGTCAACCATGAATGATTTATTTTCAGAAAGACAATTATCCAAGATAATTATAAAAGATCTGTAATGAAAAATATTCTCCATATGCAGAGAAAGAATTGATGGAATTCTGACCTGATGATCTGAAAGAATATTAAACCATATTATTTTTAACTTTATTTTTGTGGACTTGGGGAGGGTAGGGGTTTGTGTCTTTTTTCACAATGTGACTAATATGGAAATATATTTTGCATAATTGTACATGTATAATCTTTATCAAATTGCTTACTATCTCAGGGAAAATGGAAAGAAAAAAGAGAATTTGCAAGTCAATTTTTAAAAATGAAGATTTAAAATTTTTACATGTAATTAGGAAAAAAATAGATGTTATTAAAGTTTTTTAAAAAGGTCATATCTTATCCCTTAGCTTGTTGGGCTATCACATTGTTTTCTTTCTTCATCCTTAGAATCATTTTGACTGCTCTAGAATTTGTTCTTGAGAATCAGAGATTCTGACCTACTCTCCTAAAATCTTGTATCCTGACATCACTTTTTATTCTGCCTGAATCTTTGGAAGCATCCTCTCATGAAGTTTGGGATACACATTTCAACACATTTAGTATTTTGTTTATCTGTCCAGAACTTCAGAATGACATGAGTGTATTCTCTTTAGTTTCCTTCAAAATTCCATTTTATTAATCAGTCCTTATTAATAAAATCTAGTCCAGAATAGGATTTCCCTTTATTAGATCCTTGGTTTTTTTGAGAGAAAAAATAAAGGAGGTTAAAAGTTCTTGGCTTGGCTTATATTACATAGATATCTCAGAAGAGGTTCTGTTTTTCAAAGTTCCTCTGCCCAGTTTCCTTCAGGCTTTAGAAAATTCATCAAAACTCAATTTACTATTGTTAAAAATAACACTCTTGACATTGAAAATCAGATATCAAGGGAAATTTATTAAAGAAGAATCTTAAGGAATCGTATTAATGTTTCTGGCAAGAAGCAGGCCCCATTGCTCTTTGGGAAGAGGGAGATCTGAGGACAGAAATGTTGGGGATCTTTATACTTTCTTAAGTGACACAATTTCTCTCTTCAGAAAATAAATTGATCCATTTTATCTAGGTTACAGTCTTTCTGATATGCCCACTATATGTTTCCCCTTAATATGTATAAAACACCTCCCCCACCTCATACATCCCATGCTCAAAAATGGTGAAAAATTATTCCTCTGGAATGTGTAGTTTAATATACAATTAGCCTATTAAGCAGGGGCAGTAATGATTTGGTCAAATCAGGTCAGTGGCCCTAACTAGTTTAGGCTGGGTGGGCTAATATCTTGTGGTTTTCTTAAAACCACAAGACTCTTTCTGATTGGCTGAATCTACCTGTGCCTTCCTAGTCCCCCAATTTCTTGTTTGCTCAAGGCTTCTATTGTTATGCCACAGTTCTCAGTTTCCATAATTATCCTGACCCAGTCCTGACTCAGTTGCCCTGCTTCTTAAAGCTCAGTCCTGTAAAACCTCCCCTCCCTTTTTATCAGAATATTTGATAAGGATAAAAGATCTTATGTTTTAGAATATCAGAATACCTCTCCCCATTCCATACTAGCTACCAGAATGTCAGATACCATCTTATCAAGATGCCTCTCCCTGTTTTGGGGTGCTCCCCCTGCTTAGGTCATCTCATCTCCAGAGGCTCACCCCACCCTGTCAGAGTCCCATTCCCACTCTCAGTACACTGACTCTGCCCCCATGTTAGTCTACCCCCTGAGTCTAAGCCATGTGTGTATATAAGTCATTGAGAACTCTCATTGTTTGCTGGATTCTTGAAGAAGACAGTCTCATTCAGCCCTGGGACCAAACCATGGATCCATTTGGTCCCAGTATATCACTCCCATTTAATAAATTATTAAATACTCTCTGATCTCTATCTTGCTCAATTTCTCCAGCATTACACTATTGATCACTTAATTGTTCTTTCTTAACCTCTCACATACTGAAAACCTCTTGGTCAGTTGTATCCACTATCCCATACAACTTCAAAGCTTATAATATTGTGGAAACCCAACTTTTCAGCATTTTTCACGATTTTCCCATTTCCTTTTTAATAAGGATTTGGTTTCCACATCTTTTCTGTTGCCCCTTGTTCACACCTTACATTCTCCATCCAAATTTTAATCTTCCTCAAATATAACCATTCTAATTTAACATTTCTCTTTAAACTAATAACTTGTAACCTGAAAAGAATAAGACTAACAAAGGAATACAATAAACTTGGAACAAACAAGAAGATAAAACAATAATATGTTCCACAATCCTTAATTATATACATGGTTTTGAGTAGATCCTCAACTTGAACCGATCATCCTCCCCTTTTTTTCCCGTCTTTATGGTGATGGAATTCTGGGGACAAGGGATGGAGATCTCAGTCTTTCACAGGAATCATGACTACTTCAAACTGGAAAGAGGTGTAGAGTTGACAGAGTAAACCTTTAAGGACCTTATTTCATAAAGATTTATTCATTTACTTACTTATTTAGGATATAATGACTATATTTTTCAGATTGAAAACTGCAAGATCTTACATACTTGTCTATTGATCACTAACTCTAATTAAAGAAGCTGCGACATAATTAATCCTTCAGGCCTCAGTCTGAGAACTCATACATGATAGGATAAAGCATCCGTAGCTCTGTTTTAGAGCTGACAATCAATTATGCAGTAACAATTCCACTTTATAGCCACTCAGGAATAAACAGGTGGGTTTTTATTGAAAGGAACACTTCTGGGAAACTGAGTCAGAAGGATCCTACCTTAAGCAGAGGACAAGATTGTCTTTCCAACTTTTCCCTAGATATTAACTTCCACCTGTAACTATTGTTCAAGATCACATTCCTCTGAATTCATCGTGGCACATTTCTCTCATATGGTGGATTACTGATTTGCTGATTTTGTTAGACAATCATATTTGAGTTAATATTAGCTACAATCCTAAGAAATTTTATCTCAAATAGAAAGTCTCATCAATCAAAGCTTTAGATGAATTTTATTCTCAAGGATCACATATCCCAAATAAGTATTGACTACAATCCTACATTAATAACAGTAAGAGATTCATCCTAGAAAGTCCTTTAGTCAGAAGAGCTTTCTATTTTAAATCTCCCTCCATAGTTTTACTTATAGAGGATTTACCTAGGAATTACCCCCCAGTTATAATTTGTTTGTTTGGTTTCTCTATTTCCTCCTATTCTCCTGGTTCAGAAACAGTTCCCTTAACTTTGGTGTCTTAACTTCGTTCAGTAGTTCTTACAGCAGTCTCAGTGGTAAGCAGAATCTGGAATAGTCCATCCCAGTTAAGAAGTAACCTTTCTTCTTTCCAAGATTTTATCAGGATCCAGTCACATAGTTTGAATAGATGTACAGTGAATTCACAGGTGGAGTCTGAGCAAGGAGTCCTTTCAAACAAAGTTCTGAAATTCAAGTAGATACTGCCAGTAAATAGAGTCTTAAAAACTTGTCCTTCTGAAAGGATGGGACATCTCCTTACCTCCTTCACTTGTTTCCTCAGGACATTTTTGTGGGCATATCATACATCTTTCTGTGATTTGTTTTGCCACTGTATAAATCTCAAGACACCCAAACTGTTTAACAATCATATCCTGAGGCAGCTAGGTGGCACAGTGGATTGAGCACCAGCCCTGAATTCAGGAGGATGCCAGTTCAAATCTAGTCTCAGACACTTAACACTTCCTAGCTGTGTGACCCTGGGTAAGTTACTTAACCCCAGCCTGAAAAAAAAAAAAAAAAAAGGAAAGAAAAGAATCATATCCCACAGTGCCTGGGTTTCCCAACGACTTCCCCTATAGAGAATTCCCATCAGTCCTCTTGTTATCCATTTGCTTAACATTTTTCTCCCATCTGGGAGTATCCACTATGCTTTCTCATCTTTAGTAGCCCCTAACTTAAGACAACTCTTCTGTTTCCCTTTGATTAAAACCAGAGATCATTTTGGAATGATCTATTTGAGGTATTAAGACTAACATGGGGTTTTCTCCATCACTTACCCCAGCTCACCTTGCTTCCTCATTTGCAAGTCTATTTCCCCTCACTTCTAGTGAGCTTTCCTTTTGGTGATCTTTGATATGTACCACTGTTATTTCTGATGGCAATAGTAAATTTTCTAACACTTGTTTGATTAGTTCATGATGAGCCAAATCCTTTCCCTTACTATTCATAAAGCCCCTGTAATGCTGGAGAAACTGAGGCAGGATAGAGATTAGAGAACAATTTAATAATTTACTTAAAAGAGAGAGATTTACTGAGACCAAATGGATCCATGGTTTGGTCCCAGGGCTGAAAGAGACTATCATCTCCAAGAATCCAGCAGTGAATGTTGGATACAAGATTCTTTTATAGGGTAACAAGAACAATGACATAATGGGGGAAGTACCTGGATGGAGATGACCTAATGGGTGTAGGTACCTAGGATGACCTAATGGGAGGTACGATATCTAAAATGGATAAAGACCTTTATTCCATCAAACATTAAGAGGGAATGATTATAGCCTAAGGTCTAAGATATAAAACCTTTATCTTAACATTAAGAGGGAATGGTTATAACCAGAGGCAGAGTAACCTACGACAATTAAGGAAATTGGGTCAGGACATTAAAAGAGAACTGTGGGACAACACTTTCAAGTCTCTCCAGGGTTTTAAGATGTAATGCCAGAGAAACTGAGGCAAGACTGAGATTAGAGAATATTTAATAATTTATTAAATGGAGATATATATTTATGAAGTTTACATAGGAAAAGGATACTGAGAGCCGTAATGGGACTAACAGGGTGGGGTGAGCCACTGGAGATGGGGATGATATAATCAAGGGGAGGCACCCCAGACATGGGGAGAGGTATCTTGATAAGACAGTATCGGATATTCTAATAGCTTGGGATGGAGAGAGGCATTCTGATGTTCTATCAAGTATTCTGATAAAGAGGGAGGGGAGGTTTTGCAGAACTGAGAAGCAGGGAAATCTAGGCAAGACTGAGTCAGGATAATTAAGGAAACCAAGTCAGGACAATAAAAGAGAACTGTGGCATAACAAAGAAACTGGTTGACTTTAGAACCTTGAGGGAGAGGATCAGAGAAATTAGAAGACAGATGTCTGACTGCAAGTCTGTGGCACAGTGACTAGCCTACCTTCCATGCCAGAAATGCCGGGGAGGAGGTGATGTAGAAGATGTTGGGGTACCAGTACAAATTCCAAAGAATACAGAAAGGAAGGGATGCCAGCCTAGCTAGGATAGATTTCACAAACCTCTCCTAGAGAAGGTGAGCCTTCTTCCCCCCCCCAAGTTTATCCCACCCAGAAGGCTTCCAGTCATGTAAATTAGGTCTACTTAAAAATACATTAGACTAACTCCTTTTAGCTGACAGAGAGACAGTGCCAAGCAATTTAATGATTAGTCTCAAAACCCCAGAAGCTGCCGAAATGTTTTAACAATTCTATAACCTTAACTGTTTCTGTACCTTTGTACTATGAGGAAGCCATCATCCTCTTTCTTTGCCTTTTATCAGAATTCATACTCCCATCCCTAAAACTCTAGGCTCTGCCCATTTCGTCAAGAATTGTTACCATGGTATTTTTTAGTTGATTCCAAATGTGGCAATGACAGCCAACATCTTTCCATAATTATTTTCTGACTAACTCTTTTATTGAAATGCAAGCTCCTTGAGGACAGGGACTATTTTGCTTGATTATGTTTGCCTTGCTTGCATTTAACCCACTTCCTGGCACATAATAAGTGCTTAGTAAATGCTTTTTCAAAATTATTTACATATTTTTGATTCTGACATATTAATGAAAACTCCATGAGCCCATTCCTTTCACTAGTTCTAAATAAATATAAATGTGCTATCATCTAGGTCACATGCTTCCATCTTGTCTCCAAGAATGTTTTAAAATAAATTTCCCAAGTACATGCCTTGCTACAATGGCTTTTTCCTGATCTACCATTCTGGTGCTTCTGGCTATTTTACATTGACCTAATTCTTCTAACTAATTTCAGAGGATATTTGTGGAATGAGACAGAGTTGTTGACTATATTAAAAATATGGTAAAGATAAGTATTGACTATATAAATATTTCCATTTGTTTATTCAGTCTTATAACATGCCCAAATAATATTCATCTTTTTGGGTTCTCAAATTAAGTTCAAACACAATCTTCTTTAAGCTCATATTTATAATGTTTCTTTCATTTTTTAAGGCTTAACTTAGATAATCCTAGGATTTTGAAAAAATAAATATATAGCTATTTTCCTTTTATTTTCACTCAGATATCACATTAATTGTAAATCAAGTTATTTTCTAAAGACTCTGCATTAAGTAACTAAAACTGCCCAAAGGCCTCAATAATCAGCTAAGTCAGTCTGAGGATGGCATTGTGACTTCACCATTGGTGCCAGTAGTTAGGAGACACTTTTAAATAAAGTTGTGTGGACTTCAATATGAGAATATGCCTTGTCAGTTTTAACCCTTTGATCTCTGGGACTTCCCCTCTGGTTATTCTGTTCCTTTCCCAGGTTTTCCCCATTGGTGAGATGACTGCTACTATTTCATTCAGGCATTAGCCATACTTCAGTCCCTAATCCTAGGCTGTGTTTTGATAGTTCTCTAGCAGTGTTTCTACAAATCTCTGTCCCCTCCCATCCAACATCCTACTCCTCAATCACTCCTATAGCTAGTTCTAAAATCATGATTAAAACAACTCCACCATTTTTCCTGGAAGGGGTGGTGTGTTAATCTGCATTTCTATGGCCTCACTCATCATCCCAGTAACTCAGCCTTCTCAAACTATCACATTTCTTACTCATATAATCTCTTATGAGGTAAGCTTTCTGAGAACTACGATTATACTTATTTTTATGTTTGTTCAGCATTTATCACATAAGTGCTTTTGGTCATTCATGTAAAAAATTGTGGAACTAGGATAGATACAATTAAAGTCACAAAGAACTGATAGAAGTTCAATTTCAATTTGATTTTCCTATTGATCAATTGGTCTATGAGGACTTTAAAGAGAAATGTTAATAAAGTGGAGCAAAAACTGGAAAGACAAAATAGAAAAGCTAAGATTTAGATTTTGAAGTTGTTACTGTTGGTTCTGTTGTTGTTGTTCAGAAATACCTAAAAGATATAGCATTTTATTGAATTGATCATGTTTTTCATCCTTGACTTCTTTCAGGTCAGTGATTGTGTAGTCCTGTGCTTTTCAACAAATGGTTGTCATTTATATGTCTCTTCTGTAGCCCAAATGAGTTTCGTGAGTTTATTAAGGAAAAATCAAAATCAATCTGGCAGCTGCTATTTGGTACTTAGAAGAACCAGAAATAGATAGAAGCAATATGGCTACTATTGTTTCAGTACTAACTCAGTGCACATGTAAATAATTTAACCCAGAATTCCAGCCTCTGATTTCCCATTTCTGAAACAAAAATAGAACATTAGCTCCCTAAGGCATAACTCAGGGGAGTGATTAAAGATGAATAGTTATGGAGTTTTTTAGGCTTTTGGAGTCTTTAGAAGATTAGGCAGGTAAAGATATAATGGATATAATGTTGAGTCTGGAGTCAAAAAGATCTGGTATCAAAAAGATACCATCAAAAAAAGAGTTAAAAAGATCTGGTATCAAAAAGATACCATCTCAGATATTTACTAACCATATGATCCTGGACAAGTCAGTTAATCTCTGTTTATATCAATTTTCTGAGCTATAAAAGGAGAATAATACCTGCAAAACTATATCTGTTTTACAGAGTGGTTGTGAAAATCAAATGATATAATATTTGTAAAACTCATTTGGCGTAGTGTCTGGCACATAATAGGTGCTATATCAATGCTTATTCCCTTCCTATACTTATTAGAAATTATGCATGATTTCTGATATTTTAGAATAGAGAATTTATGAGCTTCTTATAATAACATGTTGATATCATCCAGTAAAAAAGGATTTTCTTAGTATCTGTGATATTTTCGAAGACAAAAAGTATGAGGGGTACAAAAATAAGTATATGTCCTTGTCCTTAGAGAGCATGTAATTTCCCCAAATTGGATTATTGGCTTCTGATCTTCTTCATAACTTTTAAGTTGATGACTGAGCAAATGCATAGTATCAGAGAAAGATAATTCAGAGCTAAAAAAGAATCTAGCTCTGAATCTATGTAGGTCATCTAGTGTACCTCTTTACTGTAAAAGTGATAAAACTGAGGCCCAAAAATAGTAAGTCATATTTAGCTCTTGTTCATTAAAATGGTCAGCTCTTTTTCACATTCTTGAGATTTAAGTGGTCAAAGCAGCATTTTGAACTCAAGGGGCTTTGGCTACAAATCCAGCACTCTTTCTCCCTCTACCATACTATAATCAGGGAAATTAGATTGGGATTTATTATTTTTACAGGCTGTGACAGATTTATTTATTTTTTTTTCCAGAGGCTGGGGTTAAGTGACTTGCCCAGGGTCACACAGCTAGGAAGTGTTAAGTGTCTGAGACTAGATTTGAACTCCAGTCTCCTGAATTCAAGGCTAGTGCTCTATCCACTGCACCACCTAGCTGCCCCCACCAGATTTATTCTAATCTAGATTTTCCCAAGGAAAAGGTTTCACATTGCCCCTAGATCAAAAGGACTACTTAACTGCTTCATTAATAAATAATTAGGCCCCCAAAACCAGATAAATACTTATGTACTAATTACTTAGTTTATTGTTGAGTTTTGTTTTGTTTTCAGTTCAGCCCAACTTTTTGTGACCCCATGTGGGGTTTTCTTAGTGATTTACCGTGTCCTTTTCTAGTTAATTTTTGCTCAGTCATATGAAACCTGTTGAAGACCTTAGCTTAAAAAGATCAAGGTCTCCCATTACATCCTGGGCCATTTCCAGTTGTCCTGATCTATATCTTTCCACTGGAATCAAATAGCTCTGCAAGGGAAAGTGAAGGTGATCTTACACAGTCCTCTCTCATTTAAATCCAATTCATTTGCATGTCATGGCATCACATCCACATTCTTCAAGAAAGAAGGACAAAGAACAATAATTGAGAAATTGCAGTAACACAATTAAGTGACTTACTGAAGGTCACACAGCTAGCATCTAAGAACATATCTGAATTCACTGGGAAGAGTTTTCCCAGAGTTCTCTCTACTATGCCAACTTGCCCTACTTATTAGCCATTTGAGAAAACCTTAGTAATTGAATCTTAAAGAAAGCCAAAAAAAAAAAAAAAAAGGAGTTCAGGGGATAGAGCCAAGATGTTGGAGTAAAGTCAGAAAGCTGCTCAAGCTCTCCCAGTTTTCCTGGAAAACAACAAAAAACCAAGCTTCTAAACAGAGTCTAACAGAATGAAATCACTCTCTAGCTCAAGATAGATTGGAAAAACTTCAAGAAAGGTCAGTCTCATTGGGGTGAAAGGGGTGTTCAGCCCAAATCAGATAGATTCTAAGAAAACCGAGAGGGTCTTAATCACAGCAAAGCAACAATTAAGTCCCTCAGTCCTGATCTGTTGAAAGAATGCATTGATCACTTATGGAAAGAGATCCCACAAGGAAAACCACAAGTAACATTGCTGCAAAAATCTAAAACTACAATCTCAATCAAAACTACAAAAAATACTGCAAGCTGCCAGACAAAAATAATTCAAATATCAAGGAGCAATAGTCAGCATACCCAGGATCTGGCAGCTTTTATAACAAAGGATCAGAGAGCCTAGAATACTACATTCCAGAAGGCAAAGCACCTGGGATTACAACCAAGAATTAATTGCACATAACAGAAAAAAGATGATTCAGCATCATCTTTCAAGGGAGATACTGGTGTTTCATGAAGTAGGAGACTTTCAATCATTTCTACTGAAAAACTAGAACAAAACCCAAAAATTCCATCTATAAACACAACACTCAAGAGAAGTATAGAAAAGTAAACAGGAGAAAAAAATAGATGTATGTATGCATATATATTATTGTTAATAATATTATTTAAAGGTTACACTGTTTAAAGCCCTAGATGGGAAAATGATATCTGTAATTTTTGAGAATTGTATCTGTCACTGGGACAGCCAGAAGGAGACATCACATGGACTGAGGGTGTGATTGTGAATGGACAGTGATGTGATAACATCAAGGAGAATAACGTTAAGGGCTGGAAAAAGGTATATACTGGAAAAAGAAGAAAGGGAAAGTATAATGGAACAGTTAGTTCACATGAAGAGGTGCAAAAGACCTATTACAATCCAGGGAAAGAAGGGAGGAGAATGAGCATTGTCTGAAGTGTGATCTCATTGGTTTTGACTCTAAGAGGGAATAACTTAATTATTCAGCTGGGTATAGAAATTTACCTAACCCTACAAAGAAATAGAAGGAGAAAGAGGGAAAGAAAAGACAGGATAGAAGGGAGGGCAAATGCACTAGGGAAATAGGAAAGAGAAGGGGGAAAGGTTGATAGGAGATAAAGTAGTGAATGAAGTGAGTAAAAAAAAAAAATACACCACTGAAGACAAAGTAGAAAGAGAGAACAAAAATATATACAGAGGAGAAAATAGGATGGAGGTGAAAAAAAGAACTGGTAATCATAAATGTGAAAATGAATGGGATGAACTCCTCCATAAAATGTTAGCAGAGGGAATTAAAAAATAGAATCCTACAATATGTTGTTTACAAGTAATATATTTGATATAGACACATACAGAATAAAGGTAAAAGGATGGAATAGAATTTATTATGTTTCAGCTGAAGTTAAAAAAAAAGCAAGATTAGCAATTCGGATCTCAGATAAAACAAAACTAAAAATAGATCTAATTAAAAGAGATGAGGAAGAAAAGTACATATTGATAAAGGGTATTATAGACAATAAAGTAGTAACAATATTAAATGTGAATGCACCAAGTGTTAGAGAATACAAATTTCTAGAGGATATATTAAGCCAATTACAGAAAGAAATGGAGAGCAAAATTATATATACTCTGTTTTCTCATCTACAAAATAGGATAATAATAATACCTCCAACTCACATGTTTATAGCAGCTCTCTTGAGGTAGCAAAGAATTGGAAATCAAGGGGATACCAACCAATTGGGAAAAGGCTGAACAAAATGTGGTATAAGAAATAATAAGCAGAAGAATTTCAGAAAAACCTGGAAAGACTTGCGTGGACTAATGCTGAGTGAAATGAGCAGAACCAGGAGAATATTGATTAATTGTTTTATATTCCTTTTTGTTAGGCTTGATAATGAAAAGAAAGCTAATAGCTGAGCCACTGTATACTGGCTACCCTGAAGGGAGCTAATGGACTAGAGAGAAGATTGGAGAGTAGTTTTGAAGACATTACTTTTCCATGTACTTGTTTTTGTTTTACTTTGTTTTTTTGGTCTGGATGTGTCTTTAGTTGAACTGTTATCTATGATTTTGATGGTGATGTCTCCATTTGTTGGAGTATCTAGTTGGAACAGCACATAAAATATATGGCAGTGCTTCATTATTTGATAAAGGGAGAAGAGATTGATATTATTATTACTTTATTCCTTTGAGTTCCAAAAGCTGCTGAGAAAGAAAACATCCATCCCCTATAGGTGGCCATGTGACTCATTGTGCTCCCATTTCTCCCCAATTTTCTCTAGCACAACACAGTAGAGTGAAAATGCTGTCAAAAGCTGATCTAGTATAATAAAAATATATATCTTATTTGCAGCAACATTATGAGTTTTGATGAGGCTTTCCACTGTAGATATGTCCCATTCATTGTTAACAGGAATTAAATGGCCTTAATGTAGCCAAATTAATACTAATCAAAATGATATCTTGTCAACTATTTATTTTTATCAAATTAGACTCTGTTGCTTTTCTGGAACCATTGCATAACCATATCAACTGATCAGCAATAATTTATTTATACCCAGCTAACCTTTCTTGTTTGGAGGGAAAAAGAAACAAAATTCTTACCAAATCTTTAACATACTCTTTACTCCCATCACTGAAGAGTTCATTGCAATCAATATGAGATTAAAACAAGTAATTTTAAAAAGCTTCTCCTCACCAACAAAGATGCTTATGAAATGGGTTTTGAAAACACAATTCCATTTGATTTTTTTTTTTTTTATTGCTTAGATAGAAACTCCAAATTCAAGGGGAAAAATAATAAAATAAGTGGCTATTGCAAGAAAATAGCAGGTTAATCCAACTTTATACTTTAAATCTGAGAAAAATAAATTGAATTTCTAGGCTCTGAGCAATACACAATTTTGGATGTAAAAAAATACAGCCTAAGGTCAAAAATCCCAAACAAATAAAAACCTGAATCACCTGGGATCCTAATTCTTGGTCAGTATAAACCAATAGACTTCTTTTTTAAAATTTTTATTTTGTCCTGTTACATATGACATTTGGGAGGGTTATCAATGTACATTCATTTTTATTTCCTTTATGAATCATGTTGGGAGAGAAAAATCAAAACAAAAGGGACAAACCATGAAAGAAAAAAAAAATGGAAATAATACGTGGTGATTTACATTCAATCTCCATACTTCTCTCCCTGGATGCAGATGGCATTTTCCATTCAAAGATTATTGAGATTGTCTTGGATCACTGAACCACTGAGAAGAACCTAAGTTCTTTTTGTTTCTTTCAGCATCCATTCATGTAAATCTTTCCAAGTCTTTCTAAAATCAGCTTGTTAATCATTTTTAATAGAACAATAATATTCCATTAATTTCATATATCACAACTTATTCAGCCTTACCCCAATTGATGGGCATCTAATTATTTTCCAATTCTTTGCCCCCACAAAAAGAGGTACTACAAACATTTTGCACATGTGGGCTCCTTTCCTTCTTTTTTTGATTTCTTTGAGATACAGACCAAGTAATGCCCCTGCTAAATCAAAGAGCATGTACAGTTTGATAGCCCTTTGGGCATAGTTCCAAATTGCTTTTCAGAATGGTTGGATCATTTCACAACTCCAACAATGGATTAGTGTTGAAGTTTGTCATCCCCTCCAACATTGATCATAATCTTTTCCTTTCAATTTAGCCAATCTGAGAGGCATGAGGAAGTTCCTCAGCGTTGTCTTAATTTGCATTTTTCTAATCAATAATGATTTAGAGGTGTGTTTTTTTAAAAATATTACTATAAATGGCTTTAATTTCATCATCTGAAAATTGTTCATATTTTTGACTATCAACTGAGGAATGACTTGTGTTCTTATAAATTTGACACAATCCTTTATACATTTTGCAAATGAGATCTTTATCAGAAATGCGGGCTGTGAATTTTGTATTTCTTTTTTAATTTAATGTAATCAAAGTTTTCCAGTGTTACATTTCATAATGTTCCCTAGTTCTTCTTTAACCACAAATTCCTCCCTTCTCCAAAAATCTGATAACTATCCTTTGTTCTCCTAATTTGCTCCTATCCCTTTATTCCTAAATCATGTACTTATTTTGACCTTATTTTTGTATGGGGTGTAAGATTTGGTTTATGCAGAATTTCTGACATATTCCAGTTTTCCCAGCAATTTTTGTGAAATAGTAGGTTTTTTCCCTGACTAGGGGAACTAGAGTTTGGGTGGTTTATCAAATGCTAGATTATTATAGTCATTGATTTATTGTGTCATGTTTATCTAACCTATTTCACTGATCCACCACTCTGTTTCTTAGCTAGTACCAGGTGTTACTGATGACTGCTATCTGTTAATGCTAAGCTACCATTCTTTGTTTTGCTGTTGTTGTTCTATTCCAGCAATTCAATTCCTTGATACTCTTGAGCTTTTGTTCTAGCAGATGAATTTTCTTATTATTTTTGCTAGTTGCATGAAATATTTTTTGGCAGTTTGATAGGTATGGCACTGAACAAGGAGACCAATTTATGTAGAATTGTCATTTTTATTATATGTGTTTGGTCTATCCATAAGCAATTTATATTTTTCCAGTTAGTGTAGAGGGCTGAAACTCTGTATGATTGATTTAAAAAGGTGTTAACTCAGTCGAATTGATAAGACAATGGCTCTCTTGTTTAGCATAGTGATTAATAGTTCTCTAGTTCAGTATGATTGATTTAATCTTATAACAAATAATGGTTCCCTGGTGATAAAATGATTGGCTTATACTCAGTATGATGAATGGACTTAATTGTAGTAGAGTATTTAAGAGACTAGAGTCAGACCTAGAGGGAGACTGAAACAGACTCAGGGAAGACAGAGGACTGGAGGCTCTCAGACTGAGACAGACTTCAAGATAGAGACCATGATGGTTCTCCTATCTCCCCCACAGAAACCAAGACACATTCAGGAGGGCCTCTAGAAAGCTGGCAAGGAGACAAAACTGTGAAGGACACAATAAAGACTTTTATACTTTATCCTGGTTATTCTCATGGTGATTACTCTGCTGAAATGAAGGTTGGTCCAGAGACCTCCAGAAAACCAACCAGAACATTACAGTTTAGATCTGACTTTATCTGGATAAAAAGTATTTTAGTTCCTAGATTTGTCTTGGCAGGTAGATACCCAAATATTTAATTTTGTTTGCAGTTATTTTAAATGGATATTTTCCTTTCTACCTCTTACTGCTGGGCTTTATAAGTAACATCAGCATTTCTAATGATTTGTGTGGCTTCATGCAGCTCCAACCACTCAGATGCTACCATTACCAGTTATGTCTAATTCTTTGGCCTTCAGATAATCTCTGGCCACTTCTCACACAGTGATTCTTTACCAATCTTACCTCAATGAGAAGTCTTCAGAGATCTCTGGCCATCACCTCACTGACCGGTGGTTCTCATGTTCGACAGAACACCTGAGGACAGGTGCATGCAGGCACGTGTTCACATCTTGCCCCTAGCTGACCTCCTGCTAATTCCTAGTGAACTCCTAATTAACTCCACCTACTTTCTGGTGCCCACTGCTTATATAGGGTCTATGAGGTCACACACATGGCCAATTAGAGAAAGAGACACCTCCCGTTGAAAACGAGGACCTTTATCCTACACCTTTGCTAAAACTGTTAATTATTCAAGTAAATTTGGATAATTCTCTAGAGTTCTCTATGTATACCACCATATCAACTGCAAAGATGATATTTTTATCCCTTATTGCCTATTCTAATTCCTTTAGTTCCTTTTTCTTATTGCTAAAGCCAACATTTCTAGTACAATATTGAATAATAGTGGTGACAATGGGCATCGTTGTTTTACTCCTCATCTTATTGGGAATGTATCTAACTTCTCCCCATTTAAAAAAAATGCTGGCTAATGGTTTTAGATATATACTGCTTATTATTTTAAGGAAAACCCCATTTATTCCTATACTCTCTAGTATTTTTATTAGAAATGTATATTTTCAAAAGATTTTTCTGCATCTATTGAAATTATGATATTATTTTTGTAAGTTTTGTTATGTTTATGGTCAATTATGACAATAGTTTTCCTGATATTGAATCAGCTCTGCATTCCTTATATCAATCCCACTTGGTCATAGTATGTTTTCTTGCTGATAAGTTGTTGTAGTATATTTGATAATACTTTATTTAAATTTTTTGCATTAATATTAATTAGGAAGATTGGTCTGTAATTTTCTTTGTTTTGGCTCTTTCTGATTTAGGTATCAGTACCATATTTGTATTATAGAAGGAATTTGGTAGGACTCTTTTACTTATTTTTCCAAATAGTTTACATAGTATTTGGATTATTGTTCTTTAAATGTTTGCTAATAAAAAAAAAAAATCACTCATAAATAGATCTGGCCCTGGATTTTTTCTCTTAAAGAGTTCATTGATGACTTATTCAATTTAATACCACTTTATTCATGGTAAGTTTATCTTTTTCATTTTTGATGCTGGTAATTTTTTTTTCCTTTTTCTAATCAAATTAGCCAAAAGTTTATCTATTTTGTTAACCAAGAGTCTTCTAATGTAATATGCCTATTAGGCTAATTTACCCATGTGGACATTCTAATCAGTACAATAGATTGATAAAATAAAAAAAAAAAATGATAATTTGCACAATGTTTAACATCTGTGAACCTCTGAGTCCAATAGTATGCCCCTTTAATTACTTTTCTTTGATCTTTTTCTTTTTTTAAATGTGTCCCTATTCCCACTGGTTCTCTTTCCCTTGCCCTTGATCCTCTTGCCTCCTTTGATATTCTCATTTTTTTCTCCCCTTCACATGGTTCTGTTCTTTAGTTTCAATTAGTTTTAATTTCATTTTAGTTGCCCCTTTTCTTTTTTTTTATTATATATTTATTTATAATATTATCCCTTGTATTCATTTTTCCAAATTATCCTCCCCTCCCTCTACTCCCTCCCCCCATGACAGGCAATCCCATACATTTTACATGTGTTACAATATAACCTAGATACAATACATGTGTGTAAATACCATTTGCTTGTTGCACAATAAGCATTAGATTCCGAAGGTACATGTAACTTGGGCAGACAGATATTAGTGCTAACAATTTACATTCACTTCCCAGTGTTCCTTCTCTGGGTGTAGCTACCTCTGTCCATCATTGATCAACTGGAAGTGAGTTGGCTCTTCTTTATGTTGAAGATTTCCACTTCTATCAGAATACATCCTCATATAGTATTGTTGTTGAAGTGTACAGTGATCTTCTGGTTCTGCCCATTTCACTCAGCATCAGTTGATGTAAGTCTCTCCAAGCCTCTCTGAATTCATCCTGCTGGTCATTTCTTACAGAGTAATAATATTCCATAACCTTCATATACCATAATTTACCCAACCATTCTCCAACTGATGGACATCCATTCATCTTCCAGTTTCTAGCTACAACAAAAAGAGCTGCCACAAACATTTTGGCACATACAGGTCTCTTTCCCTTCTTTAGTATTTCTTTGGGATATAAGCCAGTAGTACTGCTGGGTCAAAGGGTATGCACAGTTTGATTAGTTGCCCCTTTTCAAAAAGGATGTCTTTTATTCTCTATCCGTCTTTCCTTTCTGTTTACAACAGGTCTTCATTTTCTGATCCATGACCCCTATAATTATCTTGTCTCTTCCTTTTCTCTGCATTCTTTATGCAGTCAAAGCTTCCAAGGTATCCATGCTAAGATAGATCCCCCTTTTCCATTTTGACACACTTCAAGAACAATGCCAATTATTGCAGATGTGAGAGAGGACACTACCCCATTCAGGGATCTTTACCCCAATACATTACTGATTGTACAGCCCATGATACCCTTTCTTTTTTACCTTTCCCCCTCCAACATTTGCTTAGAAATCTTTTTTTTTTTTCTGTATCCATACTCTTTTATTCCTCTGGGTACCAGTTCCAATTGTCTTTGCTCTCAGGACAAGAAGACTATTCAAGCACCAAATCATGCAGACTTCATTCAGTGATAAAGTCATTGTCTCCTTTCACTGACCATTTCTCATCACCCACAAGATCATTTACCAGTGCTATTCCCCTCCATGGTTGGGTTTCCTTCATTTCTCCCACTTTTTAACTCCCCCTCCCCCACATCCATTTTGCTGTAGGCTCTTCTCTTTCAGAGACCACAGATTTCATCTTCTCCTTATTGCTAACTCTGATTTGACCTTGGTGCATCACTTGATTTTTTTTTTTTAATGTCCCTGTTTGCTTTTCCCTTTTATGCATTCTCCAGTGTTATAATATAGTAATTCAAAAGAAGCATTCGCCTATAGGCAGGATATCAACAGATTCTGCTTTATCCTTTACTCCTAATGTACATTTAGGAAGAATTCTCTTACCAGTCATTCTGTTATAACTCTGTTTTTATTGTTGTCTTTGCTTGCTTCATTTATTCTTTCCTCCTGAATTTCTGTTGGTTAGTGTATTTAAGAAGCAAATAATTCCCACAGTTCTGAGGTTTTTTTTTTTTTTCCTTTAAAAGTTTCACTTTTTTATGACTGTTCAACATCCATCTTTTCCCCTATTTGGGTAAGCTCAACTTTGCAGATAAGTCATCCTGAATGAGCCCTTGCTTTTCAGAACACATTATTCCTTTCTCTTCTCTTTTTTCTAGGGACTGTGGAATACTTTTACATTAAGTGTCCTTTCCTTTGTTATCTGAAGGTCTTTCTCCAGAAGGTTTGCAGAACTTATTTTTGAATTAAATTATTAAATACTTGTCTTGAATTAGATTTTTATTTTCTATGTTTAGATGCTATGGACAATTCGCTTTTATTATTTCCTTCATTATGGCATTAAGGTTTTTTTGTCCTATTGTGTTCTTATAGGAGATCTGTAATTCTTAGGTTGTTTATACATTCTATCTCTGAATTGACCATATTTTACTTGCAGAGTGAGAATGTTTCTAATTTAAAGGAAATGAGAGGTAGTAAACCCCATCTTATGATATTTTGACTGATCAAGGAGCTAATAGTTCTCTTTTATTGCTAGCCTTGCCAATAAATTTAACATGTTCAGAACTTTGAGCATCCATTTCCTTTAATTTTAATTGAATTTGAAAGCCTTTCTCTGGATGACTTTCAGAACCTATTTTTGGGAAATAAAAGGGAACAAAGAGAGAAAACATCACAAATTGAAAACAATATGATTGGTTACAAAATTTATAGTATCAGAAGTGTAAGAAAAAATGTAATTGCTTAAAAATTGGGAGTGAGTGAATAACAATAATCCCTTTTTCCATAATGTAGAGGGAAGAGGAAAAGTCAACAGTGGAATGAATCTTGCAGGATTCCCAAGCTTTGTAGACATGATATGGATAGAGATACAGCAAAGGAAAGACTTTGTGATTAACAGTGTCAAAAGTTGTAGAAAGGTCAAGGACATTCAAGATTGAGGGGAAAAGCCCATTAGATTTGACAATAAAGAGAACACTGGTCATATTTTACTCTCCTTCAGGTCTTCTGAGATCTAGAGACACTAATCTCATGTGCTGATTCACATAAAATCAGCTGATTGGATTTTCTCAAATTTTCCCTGGTACCTGAAATGCTCTCTCTTTTTTGCCTCCTAGCTTTCCTTCAACTAAGTAGATTTTCTTAGTCCTCTTTAATTTTAGTGTCTCCCCTCTAATAATATTCTCATTTTGTTCTGTATATATCCTGCTGTTTATATTTTTCTATAAGTTGTTCATAGTGGTCTCCCCAATTAGATTGGAAACTCCTTCAGAGAAGGGATTGTTTTCCTCTTTGGATCTATGAAACTTGGTAAAGGGCTTTCACTTGAAGAGTACACATGGAAGGGGAAATTTAAAGATTCTAAATGAATCCTTATAGTAATTATTTTATCAAGATGTCAATCACATCCAAATTAACACATATGCTCATAAATTATTTTATAATTTATAATTTGTAATTCATATATTTATTGTCATAGTCCTAGATATCACATAGTGTTTTTAAACAATTACCCACTAAAATGAACAATGTATCCAAGTTTAATAATATCTTTATTAGTTCTTCAAAGACAATAATGCAACTACCTGATAAAATGGAGGTTTTGTTAGCATTCTTTTCATGTTAATTATACCATAACATTATTCAATAGACACCTCTCTCATGATTCTGATTAACTTCAATGCTAATTATGTCCAAAGAGTCAAACACAGAGTGTTGTGATTATAATTTATCTCTTTTCATCAATGCTGTCAGATGAAAGCAGTCATCTGGAGATTCATTTACATTTATTAATTAAAGAGAAAAAAAATCAGCTTACTTAAGTTCTTAAATAAAGAAGATTCAAAAGTTCATTCTTATCACATACCAAGGTGTGAGTAATGAGGATGGCACATCTTTAAAAAAAAAATAGAATTTGGCTTATCCCTATGGTGACCATAATAATCTGTAACTCTTTGAGGGCAAGTTTGTTGTTTGCTTTAATTCCATGTTTACCTTTATATCCCCACTACCTATCTGAGTTCTGGGTATACAGGAGGTGCTTAATAAATATTTATTGAATTGAATTCAGAATATATGGGTAGGATGGATTCAAGATAAGAAGAGACAAATATAATATCCAATAAGAGGAGCCAAAAGAGAAGATTCTAATTTGTAGGAAAGTACTTCTGAAAAGACAAAACAGAGAACTAAAGATAACATTCCTACGGTCCTGTTGGCTTTTCTTTGGGCTTATTGAAGAACTTGAATGTGGAAAGGGGAAGAGATATAGAAATAGAGACAGAGATACATATTCTATGAATTTTTGAGTCTCCAGAGTGAAAGAAAAGGAACTTCTGTAAAGAGAAGATAGCATCCTTGTTGCCATCTAGAGACAGGGAAATCCTCACAAAGAGCATCCTTCCAAACACAATATACTAGTTTTTGTTAATTTTCTTACTTTTTCATGGCAATGTTATGTTGGTTATTCTTTATTTGTTGTAATTTACTTTCTCTTGCAGAGTACCTAGATGGTGCAGTGGATAGATAGCAGGCATGGAGTCAGGAAGATGAGTCTTCCTGAGTTCAACTCTGACCTCAGATGCTTATTAGTTATGCAGTCCTTGGCAAGTCCCTTAACTCTATTTGCCTCAGTTTTCTTATCTATAAAATGAGTTGGAGAAGGAATGGCAAATCACTCTAGTATTTTTGCCCAAAAACCACCAAATGGAGTCATAAAAATAGAACATGACTCAACAACAATAAACATTTCTTTCTTACATGCCTCACTGTAACTTTTACTTATTGCTCTTAGCTCTTCCTTCTGTTCCAAGCAGAACAAAACCTTTCTTCCACAAGATAATCTTTTAAATCCTTCAAAGTCATTGTGTTGTCTCCTCTAAGTATCTTCTTCTCTAAGCTACACATTTCTAGTTTCATCAACTGGACATATATGACATGATTTCCAGTTTTCCTTACCACCTTATTTATCCTCTATTCCTCATTACCTTATTCCCTATTTGGGCCCTCTCTAAAATGTGATATTCATAGTTGTATAATGACGCAGATATTTTCAGAGTTGTCACTTTATGCATTTTTCAGATTAGTACCCTATATGTTGTTTTTCTTAATGCTACCCAAAGGATTTAGTCAAACAGGACTTTTCCTTTCAAGGAAAACTAAAAGAATCCTAGAGAAAACTAAACAGCATTTTTTGTAGCCACTTCTCTAATGTTTCCCCCTCATCCTAGATATTCACTTCATTAATCAGATTATTCATCTTCATTGGGGGTAGTTGTAAATATAGTCTATGGCTATGAAGCAACAAAAATTATTATATTTTTATTGCAACCTCCCTGAACACACTGTTCTGGATGGCAGAGATTCATAGAACTATTCTGACTCCCTGATGGTATTGTATTGGTAAGGAAGAAACATTAAGGCAAACTATTCAAAGGGTAATCCAATTAATCTAGGAAGTTATTGTTCTTTATCAAGATGGAAAGAAATTTCTTACAGACTCAAGGTGGGGTGGAAGGACAATTGTAATCCAGAATTTTTTTGATTTTGGTCCTTGAGTTCATAGTTGAATAGCCAAACAGCTTAGGCAACTTATCTAAAAGAGCAAATCTAGAGACAGAATTCTACAAGTAGAACTAAGTTCCATAATGGCTAAGTAAGAAAGACAAAGAATGAGTATCTGAGACACTTTTATTTTTGTTGTTTTTTTTTATTGAAATTTTTTTTAATTTTCTAAACATAAGCATGAATAAATTTTTCAACATTAACCCTTTCAAACCTTGTGTTCCAATTTTCCCTCCCCTTTCTCCTACCTTCTCCTCTAAATAGCAAGTAATTTGATATATGTTAAATGTGGTAAAAATATATGTTAATCCAATGTATGCATACATATTTATACAATTATCTTGCTGCACAAGAAAAATCAGATCAAAAAAGAAGAAAAAATGAGAAAGAAAATAAAATTCAAGCAAACCACAATAAAAAGGGTGGAAATGCTATGTTGTGTCAACCTCAGTTCTCATAGTCTTCTCTCTGGATATAGACGGTTCTCATCATCACAAGATCAATAGAACTGGCATCAATCATCTCACTGTTGAAAAGAGCCATGTCAATCAGAATTGATCATCATATACACAGTTGCCATACACAGAGATGTCTGGTTCTGCTCATTTCACTTAGCAGCAGTTCATGTCTCTCCAGGCCTCTCTGAAATCATCCTGTTGATTGTTTCTTATAGAACAATAATATTCCATAATATTCATATATCACATTCATCCATTCTCCAACTGATGGGCATCCACTCAGTTTCCAGTTTCTTGCCACTACAAAAAGGGCTGCCACAAATGTTTTTGCACACGTGAGCCCTTCTCCCTTTTTTATGATCTCTTTGGGATATAAGCCCAGAAGAAACACTGCTGGATAGGGGCAGCTAGGTGGCACAGTGAATAGAGCACCAGTCCTGAAGTCAGGAGGATCTGAGTTCAAATCTGACCTTAGACACTTAGCACTTCCTATCTGTGTGACACTGGGCAAATCACTTAACCCCAATTGCCTCAGAAAAAAACAAATCCCCCCCCCCAAAAAAAAAAAAAAAAAAAAAAAAACCTGCTAAATCAAACGGTGTGCATAGTTTGATAACCCTTGAGACATAGTTATAAATTGCTCATCAGGATGGCTGGATCCATTCACAATTCTACCAACAGTGTTTCCCAGTTTTCCCACATCCCCTTCAACATTTGTCATTATTTTTTCCTGTCATCTGAGAAGTGTGTAATGGTACCTTGAAGTTGTCTTAATTTGCATTTCTCTGATCAGTTCATAACTCCACTAACAATGTATTAGTATCCTGTAACGTGCTCTCCTGGCAGTTACAATTACTAGTCTGTCCTAGATCCACCAGAATACCTTTGACCACTGTCCTTTGCAGTGTGAACTCTACCCGGCTCGCCTCCTCTGAGGCCTTCAAAAGTCTCTGGCCACAATCTCTTGAATCTATAGCTTAATAACGGGTAGCGCACTCAAGAACAGCCACATGTAATCTTAAAAGCCTTTATTATACCTACTCACATAATGCCCTGACTGATGCCCTGACTTGTTGGTTCCCAAGTGAACACCTGGTTAAAAGACCCACGTGTTCACTACCAAAATCCTTACCTCTTTTGGCTATCCATCTTGGCTTGGCCACCCAGACTAGGAAGCCAGGGTGAAGAGCGCCAGGTTAAAGAGAACGACTGCTGCCTGCAGTGGGTTTATAAAGGACCTGTGAGGTCACACACACAGCCAATCAGCGAGAGAGTCACCCATTACGAAGCTATCTCATCGTGGCCAAGATCCCACCCAAGGGCAGTCTTAATATCCACAGAAATTACTTCTGGGCCTCAATCTCCTGATGCACTGTGGCGCCGCCCATTTAAAGGGCTCTTACAGTATCCTATTTTCTCATACCCTCATCACTATTTTTTCCTGCCATCTTAACCAGTCTGAGAGGTGTGAAGTGGTACTTCAGAGTTGTCTTAATTTGCATTTCTCTGATCAATAGTGATTTAGATTATTTAATTTTAATATTATGATTTCTAATTATTTCTTGTGAAAGTTTTTTTGTTTGTTTGTTTTTTGCTGAGGCAGTTGGGTGGGATTTAGTGACTTGTCCATGGTCCCACAGCTAGGAAGTGTTAAGTGTCTGAGACCAGAACTAACTTCAGGGCTGGTACTCTATCCACTGCACTACCCAGCTGCCCCTAATTATTTCTTTAGGGAATAAATAATTCAAGTTTCTCCTCCAAGATTCCTTATACTAATATCAGTAACCAAGTTATCATGACATTTAATCCCCATAGAATTCAATTAAAAATTTCCCTCTAAGCCATCAGATAGTAGTTACAATAAATAACAATGTGAAAATAATCAAAAATTTTCTTTGTTTTTTGTTTGTTTGTTTGTTTGTTATTCTGGGTGATATCTACTGGTGCAAATTTTCTATAACCAATTCTGTATGTCGATGATTCTTAATCACTTTACATTGGTAACACATTCTTATTTGTTTGATTTCATGGCACCTAAAGATGGCTTCATGCATCTATCCTCTCTGATAAATCTTGGGCTTTTGTCTTTTTTTTAGTGATATATTTTGGTTTTATATCATATTTCTTTCTAAATGTATCCTTCTTCACTTTCTTTCCTTGTCAGCCATAACTAAGATTTTAAAATAAAGATAAGAAAAGAGCAATTCAGCAAAACCCACCAATCAACCATGCTTGACAATAAAGGTAATATTTTATAACAATCATGCCCCACCATCTCTGCAGTAAAAGTGAGGTTGTTGTGCCACAGTTCTCTTTTAATGTCCTGACCCAGTTTCAGGTTATAACCATTCCCTCTTAATGTTAGGATAAAGGTCTTATATCTTAGACCTTAGGCTATAGTCATTCCCTCTTAAGGTTTGATGGGATAAAGGTCTTTATCCATTTTAGACTTCATTAGAATATCAGGACCCTCTCCAGTACCTCCCTCCATTATGTCTGCCTCCATTATGTAATCCCCATCCAGGTACCTCTCCCATCATGTCATTGTTCTTGTTAGCCTATAAAAGAATGCTATATCCAATATTCAGTGCTGGATTCTTTCAGACGATATTCTCAATCCACCCTGGGACTAACCATGGATCCATTTGGTCCCAGTAAATCCCAGTATTTAATAAATTCTGTATTGAATATTCTCTAATCTCTATTTTGCTCAGTTTCTCCAGCATTACAAGGTTTATTTATTTATTTATTTTGACTCTTCAACTTTTGGTCATTATAATTACAAAACATTCAGTTTCACTTTTCTTTTGTTATTATTCTCTCATTGTTGCAGGCATTAGTATATTGCTTTTTTTTGTTGTTCTGTTTACTTCACCTTATATCTGTTCAGAAAGAGAGAGTATTTGGATCTGTGATTTCAAGGGGTGAGAAACTCCTGGATAAGGGGCAACTTGGTGGTGCAGTGAGTGGATAGAGTACTGGCTATGAAGTCAGGAGGATCTGAATTCAAGTCCTGTTTCAGACACATAACACTTATCAACTGTGTAATCCTGGGCAAGTCACTTAACCCCAATTGCCCAACCCTCCAACAAAAAACAAACAAACAAACCAACTCCTGGATGAGGCAAATCCCTCTGATAATGAAGCTGTAGGTTTTTCGGAATTTATATTATCCAGTATTCAAGTACTGTTCTTTAAGTGCCAGTGCTTTGAGGCACTGACAGATTAAGTGATTGGCCCAGAGTCAAATCGACAGTGATTACCAGAAATAGGATTTGTACCCACAATTTCTCACATATGAGGCTGGCTCTTTACCTGTTACATCATGGCATCATTCATAGTTTGTTTTATTTTGTAATAAAAAATAATTAAAATCAGTTTATTTTCTTAAGAATTCTCTTTTAAATAATGAAGCCATTTAATGAATATGGATTCAAATTATAGGACACTCTCAATGTTTAATCTCATTTTGTCAGCTTGTGATAGTTTATATTCCAATGAGAACTGAAGCATTCCTTGGGCTTTTCCACTTAACTCAAAGTCTCTTCTAGAAGATCTCTTAAATATTCTGCTCTTTCTAAGGTGATTAATGGGCTCACAAAACTCTCCAAGGAATACCTACCAAGTGACTTCTCTAAAGATGCCCTAAAATCCTTTAATTTTAATTGCATTCTTCCAGCAATCTAGCTTTCCATCCATTTTTTGTTTGTGTATAGACTAAAGCTTCCCTAAGGCTAAAAGCTCTAATGAATTTTAAAAAGTTGACCAGCAATTTTTTTTTCTTCTGCTAAAAAATATCCCTTTGTTTTTACATGGCTCCCACTCAGATTTCTTTTTCTGAAACATCTTATATTTGTTTTATATTCTCCATATATTCATGTCAAAAGGTCTCTGGCCTTTTCAGATTATTTACTTCATTGTTATTTCTTCTGTAATATAGCCTTTTCAGGGTGTTATTTCCAGGATACATTGTCCTCTCTTCCTTATGCTGTTTCCATTCTCTTTAAATATTATCACAGCTTTATGGGTGGGGAAATTTGGCTAAACAGGAAAATTGATTTCATAAAACATATGGCATTGTAATTATATTCAATAGAAACTAAGATTGGATTGCTCTGAAGATGGGGGTGGGTGGAGTTCTCTTTTTTTATGAACTCCATGTTTTATCAGTGTAATTTGGGGATGGTTAAAAAATTTTTAATTTGTGTCCATTTTTATTAATTATATTGGACTTTGGTCCTAACTTTTCAATGTATCATTAAAGATCAGATTTTTAATGAAAATCCAAAATAATATTAGACCAATTGTTCAACAAGTTAAGATAAATTTGGCTTGAAATCACCCTTCCAGACTTAGAACTAAAATGCACATCTATTTTTTTTTTCCCTTTAGCAATTTCTTGGTAAGAAATCAACAAGTTCCTATTATGGATCTCATGGCAGATTCTTGATTCTAGATTCTCCTAACCTATCTGCCCAAAAATATCTTCATTTGCTTCCCTCACACACTTGTGATGCCCTGCTTTAGCTGCTGATTCTTGGAAAACAACATTTTATTTGCCCATATACCAAACATAGGGGTATATTGGATACTCTTTTTTTATTTTAATTTTTTTTTTATTATGGCTTTTTATTTATAAAACATATGCATGGGTAATTTTTTTCAACAGGACTTGAAAAATCTTCCATTCCAAATTTATCCCTCCTTTCCCCCAACCCCCTCCCTTAGATGGCAAGTAGTCCAACACATGTTAAATATGTTAAAGTATATGTTAAATGCAATATATGTATACATATTTATACAGTTATCTTGCTGCACAAGAAAAATTGGAACTAGAAAGAAAGAAAAAAAAAACTTGAGAAGGAAAACAAAAATGCAAGCAAACATCAACAGGAAGAGTGAAAATGTTATGTTGGGGTCTGTAATGTTCTGGTTAGCTTTCTGGAGATCTCAGCACCAGCCTTGGTTTCAGCAGAATGATCACCAAGATAATAGTCAGTGATAAAGTCCAAAATCTTTATTGTCTCTTTCAGTCTCTCAGTCTGTATCAGCAGTCTCAGCTAATCAGCCAGTCAGCAGTCTACACATCTCAATGTAATGTCCTGCTTTCTAGAGCTCCCACACCAGGGTGGATTAAAATATAGTGTCCAAACTAGCTCTCTGAAGGATCTTGGGACCAGCCCAAGTCCTTGGTTTTAATGGAGAAGTGATGAAGGCAGGAGGGCCACCATGAGGCTGGCCAAGTCATCTTATCTGTGGTTGAGTTTGTCCCCAGTTTATATACTCTATTACAATTAAATCAATTCATCATACTGAGTATAAACTAATCATTATATCACTAGGGAACCATTATTTGGGAATTATTAATCACCATGCTAAACTAGATTGCCATTGTCTTATCAATTCCCTTGAGTTAACACCTTTCTCCTGAATTCTGGCCTATAACAGTGGTCCATACTCAGTTCCCATAGTCTTTTCTCTGGGTACGAATGGCTCTTTTGATCATTGAACAATTGAAACTGGTTTAAATCATCTCATTGTGGAAGAGAGCCACATCCATCAGAATTGATCATTTTATAGTCTTGTTGTTGTAGTGTATAATGATCTCCTGGATCTGCTCATTTGACTTAGAATCAATTCATGTAAGTCTCTCCAGAGCTCTCTGAAATCATCTTGTTGGTTGTTTCTTACAGAGCAATAATATTCTATAACATCCATGTACCATAATTTATTCAGCCATTCTCCAATTGATAGGGATCCATTCAGTTTCCAGTTTCTTGCCACTACAAAAAGAGCTGCCGCAAACATTTTGGCACATACAGGTCCCTTTCTCAACTTTAGTATTTCTTTGGGATATAAGCCCAATAGTAGCACTGCTGGGTCAAAGGGTATGCACAATTTGATAACTTTTTGAGCATAATTCCAAATTGCTATCCAGAATGGTTGGATCTGTTCACATTTCAACCAAAAATGTATCAGTGTCACAGTTTTCCCAAATCCCCTCCAACATTAGTCATTATCTTTTCCTGTCATCTTAGGCAATCTGACAAGTGTGTAGTGGTATCTCACAGTTGTCTTAATTTGCATTTCTTTGATCAATAGTGATTTGGAGCACTTTTTCATATGACTAGAAATAGCTTCAATTTCTTCATCTGAAAATTGTCTGTTCATATCCTTTGACCATTTATCAATTGGAGAATGGCTTGATTTCTTATAAATTTGAGTCAATTCTCCACATATTTTGGAAATGAGGCCTTTATCAGAATCTTTGAATGTAAAAATATTTTCCCAGTTTATTGCTTCCCTTCAATTCTTGTCTTCATTACTTTTGTTTACAGTAACTTTTTTAACTTGATATAATAAAAATTATCTATTTTGTAATCAGTAATGATTTCTAGTTTTTTGTGGGTCACAAATTCCTTCCTCCTCCACAGAACTGAGAGGTAAACAATCCTATGTTCTTCTAATTTATTTATAACATCATTCTTTATGTCTAAATCATAAATGCATTTTGACCTTATCTTGGTACACGGTATTAAGTGTGGGTCAATGCTTAGTTTCTGCCAAAGTAGTTTCCAATTTTCCCAGCAGTTTTTGTCAAATAGTGAATTCTTATTTCAAAAGCTGGGGTCTTTAGGTTTGTCAAACACTAGATTGTTATAGTTTTTGACTATTTTGTCTTGTGAACTTAATCTATTCCATTGATCAACTAATCTATTTCTTAGCCAGAACCAAATGGTTTTGATGACCACTGCTTTATGATATAGTTTTAGATCTGGTACAATTAGGCCACCTTCATTTGATTTTTTTTTTTCATTAGTTCCCTTGAAATTCTTGATTTTTGTTCTTCCAGATGAATTTTGTTGATATTTTTTCTAGGTCAGTAAAATAGTTTCTTGGGAGTTTGATTGATATAACACTAAATAAATAGATCAGTTTAGTTAGTATTGTCATCTTTATTATATTTGCTCGACCTATTTAAGAGCACTTGAGCACTTGATATTTTTCCAGTTGTTTATATCTCACTTTATTTTTGTGGAAAGTGCTTTGTAGTTTTGCTCGTATAGTTCCTGACTTTCCCTTAGCAGATAGATTTCCAATATTTTATCCTATTGACAATTATTTTAAATGGAATTTTTCTATGTATCTCTTGCTTTTGGATTTTGTTGGTGATATATAAAAATGATAATGATTTATGTGAATTTATTTTGTATCCTTCAATTTTGCTAAAGTTGTGGATTATTTCTAATAGCTTTCTAGATGATTCTCTGGGGTTCTCTAAGTATACCATCATATCATCTATAAAGAGTGATAATTTGATTTCCTCATTGCCTATTGTAATTTCTTTAATCTCTTTTTCATCTCTTATTAATAAAGCTAGCATTTCTAATATAATATTAAATAGTAATGGAAATAGTGAGCAATCTTGTTTCACCCCTGATCTTATTGGGAATGGTTCCAGTTTATCCCCATTACATATACTGATGGTTTTAAATAGATGCTCCTGACTATTTTAAGGAAAAGTCCATTTATTCCTATACTTTTTAGTGTTTTTAATAGGAATGGGTGTTGGATTTTATCAAATGCTTTTTCTACTTCTATTGAGATAATCATATGTTTTTTGTTAGTTTGGTTATTGATATGTCAATTATCCTAATAGCTTTCCTAATGTTGAACCACCCTGCATTCCTGGTACAAATTCTTCTTGGTCATGATGTATTATCTGGGGAATGATTTTCTGTAATCTCTTTGCTAATATTTTATTTAAGATTTTTGCATCAATATTTATTAGGGAGATTAATCTATAATTTCCTTTTTGTGTTTTCATCCTACCTGGTTTAGATATCAATACCATGTCTGTGTCATAAAAGGAATTTGGTAGGAGTTCTATTTCCCCTACTTTTTTCAAATAATTTATATAGTATTGGACCTAAGTGTTCTTTAAGTGTTTGGTAGAATTCACATATAAATCCATATGACCCTGGAGATTTTTTCTTAGGGAGCGGAATAATAACTTGTTCTATTTCTTTTTCTAAAATGGGACTATTTAAGTAATTTATTTGTCTTCTGTTAATCTGGGCAACCTATATTTTTGTAGGTATTCCTTCATTTTGCTTAGTTTATCAAATTTATTGACAAAGTTGGGCAAAGTAACTCCTAATTATTGCTCTAATTTCCTCTTCAATGATAGAAAGTTCTCCCTTTTCATTTTTAAGACTAACAATTCGATCTTCCTCTTTCCTTTTTCTAATCAAATATACTAAAGGTTTATCTATTTTGTTGTTTTTTTTAAATAAAACCAACAGTTTTATTTATTAATTCAATAGTTTTATTTTTATTTATTAATCTCTCCTTTTATTTTCAGAATTTCAAGTTTGATATTTGATTGGGGGTTTTTAATTTGCTCTTTTTCTAGCTTTTTAAGTTGCAAACCCAATTCATTGATCTTCTCTTTATTTTATGCAAGTAAGGATCTAGAGATATAAAATTTTCCCTTATTACTGCTTTGGCTGCATCCCACACATTTTGTTATGTTATCTCATTATTGTCATTCTCTTGGATGAAATTGTTAATTGTGTCTATGATTTGCTGTTTCACTCATTCATTCTTTAGGATGAGATTATTTAGTTTCCAATTACTTTTTTGGTCTATTTTCCCTGGCTTTTTAGTTGAATGTAATTTTTATTGCATCGTGATCTTAAAAAATGCATTTACTATTTCTGCCTGCCTGCCTTTGATTTTGAGGTCTTTATGCCTAATATATGGTCAATTTTTGTATAGGTTCCATGAACTGCTGAGAAGAAAGTATACTCCTTTATGTCTCCATTCAATGTTCCCCAAAGATTTATCTTACTTAATTTTTCTAATATTCTATTTACCTCTTTAACTTCTTTATTTAATTTGCAATTTGATATATCTAGTTCTGAGAGAGTAAGGTTGAGATCTCCCACTATTATAGTTTTGTTGTCTATTTCTTGTTGCAGCTCTCTTAACTTCTCCATTAGGAATTTAGATGCTGCACCACTTGGTGCATATATATTTAATATTGATATTGCTTCATTATCTTTGGTCCCCTTTAGCAAGATATAGTTTCTTCCTTATCTCTTTTAATTAGATCAGTTTTTGCTTTTGCTTGATCTGAGATCAGGATGGCTACCCCTGCTTTTTTGACTTCACCTGAAACACAGTAAATTCTGCTCCAGCCTGTATGTATCACCCTGTTTTAAATATGTTTCCTGTAAGCAACATATTGTAGGATTCTGGCTTTTAAGCCAGTCTGCTATTTGCCTCCACTTTATAGGAGAGTTCATCCCACTTACTTTTACAGTTAAAACTACTAATTCTGTATTTCCTGCCATCTTATTATCCCCAGATAATACTTTTATCTTACCTTTTCTCCTTTCCCTCCTCTCCAGTATTTAACTTATGAGCACCACTTGTCTCAAGCAGCTTTCCCCCTTTAAAATCCCTCCTCCTATCAAGTCCCTCCCCCTTTCTTACACCTTTCCCCTACTATTTCTGTTTCCCCTTCTATTTAGCCTTCCTCTTCCCTTTTTGCCCTTCCCCTCCCACTTTTCAATGAGGTGAGAGAAGTTTCTTTGTAAATCAAATATGTCTAATATTTTCTTTTTGAGTCAAATCTAATGAGAGTAAGATCCATACAATGTTCATCTCCTTCCCTTCTTTTCCTCAAATATAATAGGTTTCCTTTACTTCTTTGTGAGCTGTAATTTCCTTCATTTTATCTCCACTTTTCCCTTTTTTGTGATACCATCGCCTTTCCACCTCTAATTCCTTTTTCATATTATAATAGAAAAATCAAATTATGCATGCACTCTCTAAGTATACCCATAACAGAAATAGTTATCAAGAGTTCTTTTTATCTTTTTTAAGCTTCTCTTGAGTCCTATATTTGGAGGTCAAAGTTTTTGTTTAGCTCTAGCTTTTTCATCAGAAATAAATGGAATTCACTTGTTTTATTGAATCCTCATGTTTTTCCCTGGAGGAAAACGCTCAGTTTAGGACTGTAGTTTATTCTTGGCTGCATTCCAAGTTCTTTTGCCTTCCAGAATATCAGATTCCAGGCTTTTTGACTCTTTAAGATGGAAGCAGCTAGGTCCTCGATAAATCTTATTGTGGCCCCTCATTATTTGTTTTTTTTTTTCTGGCTGCTTGTAATATTTTTACTTGTTCCAATAGTTCTGAAATTTAGCCATGATATTCCTTGGAATTTTAATTTTGGGGTCTCTTTTAGGAGGTGCTCAGTGAATTCACTATTTTACCTTTTGATTCCATGACATCAGAACAATGCTCTTTGATGATTTCCTGAAAAATATTGTCTTCTTTTCATCATGGTTTTCAAGGACTCTAATAATCTATTTTCCAGGTCAGTTGTTTGCCCAATTAGATATTTTACATTTTTTTGGTTTTGCTTGACTGATTCTTGATGTCTCCTTGAGTCATTCATTTCCATTTGTTCAGTTCTGATTTTTAGTAAATTATTTTCTTTCTTTCTTTCTTTCTTTCTTTCTTTCTTTCTTTCTTTCTTTCTTTCTTTCTTTCTTTCTTTCTTTCTTTCTTTCTTTCTTTCTTTCTTTCTTTCTTTCTTCCTTTCTTTTACTTCTTTTTGTATTTGTCCGATTGAGTTTTTAAATGAGTTGTTTTGTTCTATGGAATTTTTTCCATTTCACAAATTCTGTTTTCCTAGGAGTTATCTTTTCCATTTCACAAATTTGTTTTTCAGGGAGTTGTTTTCTTTTTCCATTTTGTCAAATCTATCTTTTAATGAGTTATATGCCTTTTCCAAATCCTCTTGCAAAGTTTTTCTTTCCTTTATCCATCTTTCTTCTAGCCCTTTTTAAAGATTCTTTTTAATTTCTTCTAGGAGAGCCTTGTGTGATGGGGACTAGGTTATATCACCCTCTGGGGCTTCATCTGGAGACAATCTGCTTTTAGTCTCCTAAAGGTTTGAAATCTGTTCTCTGTCACCATAAAAACTACCTATGGTTAGACTTCTCTTTGCTTTTTTACTCATTAAAACAAACAAACAAACAAACAAAAACATGTTGGGACCTGCTTTTAGGGCAGGGGGGTGTTACAAGCTTCTTGAATAAGAGGCTATGTTAGTGCTGGGATCATGCTGACTCACTCCCAGAGTTGGGTGGGTGTGTCCAGGTCCTGTGAGACTCTGGCACTTCAGGGTTCACTCTTTACCTTTTTTGTGTGAGTTGGGTGTTTTATAACTTCTCTACTGATCTACTGGCTAGAAACTAGGGCAGAGCAGCCAACCTTGTGATAGAGTCCTCCCCATACATTCTCTGCCACACAGAGTCTACATGGAGACCATGCAACACCCCAGGTCTGCACAGCATGGGCTGGTGTCCTGTGACTGGCGGCTCCTCCTGCACCCAACTGAAACAGACTTTTTCTGGCAATCTTAGAAATTATCTTCTGCTGGTACTTTGCTGTACTCCCAATATCCATGGACTCTGTGGTCCAGGACTAATTCAGATGCTGAATTTGTTAAGGAGTTGAGGCTCACAGGATAAGATCAAAAGAAGCATGTGTCCTCTCTGCCATCTTGGTTCCACCCTTTTCCCCCCCCAATTTTTGCTTAAAATACTTATGTTTTGCTTTAATAAGAACTATTATAATGTCTAGCATGCTATAAACACATAGTTAAATTGATAATATATCTGTATCACTATAGAATTATTTATCTTCAATTTATTTAAGTGATTAACTACAGGAGGCAATCAGAACAGAACTTTTCATTTTTGTCTCCATTTCTAACTTTTCTCAACTTCCCACATCTTTTACCCTATAATACTTGGCTTCTTTTCACATTTTTAAGTGTAAGAAGTAAGTTCTCCTTAATTAATGCTTTTATTTCTTATGGCAAGGTCACAACTTTCTTTTATAAATATGTAAATGTATTTGTAAGTAAGATATGTTTGTGTTTATATGTATGTGTGTATATGTATATGTGTGGGTATTTTTTATATATACACACATACACCTATGTGTATCAGTCAGTAAGTATTTACTAAGCTTTAAAAATGTTCCAGGAATGGTGCTAACCTTTGAGGTTATAAAGAAGAGCAAAAAAAAAATTCCTGATTTTAAGAAACTCACTCCCCAAGAATATACCTATAAGTTAATACAGAAATTGGAGGTATGGCACTAGTAGTTGGGGGATCAAGAAAAGCTTCCCACAGAAAGTGGGATTTGAGGCATGTCTTTAAAAAATTAAAGAAGATAAGAGGTAGATGTGAAGGATTAGCATTTAGAGGCATGGAACACTAGAGAGATAGAGTGTTAAAAGGCTTATAGAATGTATAGAAAGGAGTAAAATGTAAAAAGACTGAGAAGGTAAGAAAGTGTTAATTTATGAAGTATTTTCAGAACTAAATAGAAGAACAAGATTCCCTTAAACAGAGAGATTATGGGCAATGTAAGGAATATATGGGATCTTTCTTAGTTTTGAAGCATTCTTTGTGGGTGACCCTTAGGAAGATGTTTAGTTTTTCTGCTTCATTTTAACAATCCACAAGACAGGAATAATTCTATTTTGATTATGGAAAGATTAGTTGAATTGAACCAAGAGGAGGTAGATTCTTATTCTAGCTAGGGACACTTATGATTTGTATGATCTTATACCGGTCACTCATATTCTTTGGCTCTCAATTACTCATCTGTAAAGTGAAGAGATTGGATTTAGATAATCCCTAAGGTCCCTTTCATGTATAAATCCAATGATCCTATGAAATACACAAACACATATCATAAATATATCATATATGTGATCTATTTTTCATCTAAAAATAAGTACAAAAGAATTTCTTTTACCTCTGAGGAAAAACTACATGTTTAAAACATTTTTGTGTGTGTCAGACAAACACAATCCATTTAGTTTTTATTTACAGACTATATTCAGAAAATACTCAACTCCCCTCCCCCCTCACTCTTTTGCTTTGACTACTTTCTAATTAGTTGGCTTGTCCTAAATGAGCAAATACTTTAAGAGCATTAATTTCCCCTCACTAATACATTACAATACTTTTCAGGACAGATTATAATTTTCCTGTCTAATGTTTCAAATATTAGGAATTGCCAAGAATGTTAGAATGATAAAATAAATGGCTGTTAAAATTAGCCTATTACTAAAGACCATTGGCTTTTGGGGGGATTCATTACTCAGAATTTTGCTCTGATACCTAGCAAATATCACTAAACAGAAATGGAAACAATTCATCCATGCAATGTCCTGAATCCAGGCCTCAGATTGCTGAGGAAATAGGGCTCTTGGTTTTAATTTTAGCTTTCATTTTGCCTTAAGAAATACATTTGGCTTAGAAGGTAGTTGCATGGATTTTTAAATAACTCTTGTAAGTTCTTCAGCTATAGATAGCATGTGGACTATCACATCTGAATGGATAATTTTTTTTCTGTGTTATTTTAGTGTTCTCTACCAGCTGGGTTGGGCTGCAGTGATCCTCAGCAGGCATTGTCCTACCAGCCTAGCATTACTAGACACATTCATAATCTAATTTAGCATAATTTATATAGATATCCTTAAGCAGATGATGAAGATGCTCTTTTAGGGGTCTTTCACCCAGGAAGAGTTGACATGACTGCAAAGTGTGGGTGAATTGGAGAAGACTCAGATTTCAGTTCATTTGTCAGCCTAACAAGCTATAAAGGAATGGTTTTCAGTGACTTTTCCAGTCCCAAAGCTGAGACAAGGATACAGAATAGGGATATTATTTCTAAATAAGTTCAGAATGAATACACCCCCAGCATTTAGGGAAAGATGGGAAATCAGTAAAATGGATTATAAAATAGAGACAAATGGAGAATTGTCCAACAGGGAGGAACAAAGAAATTACCTCTCATGCCAGAGTATGTAAAATTGTTGCATGTCTCTGTAGTACCTGAGGCTTCACCTCATATAAAAACTCTAAGAAAATATGCTTCAAGTTCAGTTCATTTTAGTGTAAACTTTCCATTTTTATCACCCTTTAATGTTCATCAGAAAAATGAGGGGTGGGAGGAGAGCCAAGATGGTTGAGAATGTACAGGTCTTGGTCTGAGCTCTTCCTGGCTTCTCTCAGAGCAACAGGTTTTGGAGTGACAGAATCCACACATATTTGGAGTGTAACACATTTCTAGCAAAAGATATTCTGGAAGAACTTCAGAAAAAAATCTGTCTCAACTGGGCAGTGGGGGGAAACTGGCCAGCACAGGCACAGTGCAGGGATCCAGAATGGAGAGGCTGCCTTGCACTGGGGAAATTCAGTGGAAGGCTCTTAGCTAAAATTTAATAACAGTCTTTGTTACTCTGTCCTAATTCAGAAACCACTGGATCAGCAGACTAACTGGGAGACCTCTAATGCAACTGCAGATGGCAAATGGTGAGCCCATGAATACCAGCATAACATGGGATATAGCCACACCCACTGAGCACAGGAAGAAATACAATAGCACTGACCCAAGGGCAGTGTGAAGCCTCTGTCACCTGTAGAGGTAGCCTGAGACAAATCTCCCCTTTGCCCTAAGAGCACACCTCAATCTTTAAAAATAAGCAAAAAAAAAAATCTCTGGTCATAGATGACTTTTATGGAGACAGGGAAGAATAAACCTCAAATGCTGAGGACATTAAAGGCAAAATGTCTCCAGATGAAGCCTCAAAGGGTGATGATATGAGTTGGTTTCCATCTCATAAAGCTTTCTTGGAAGAATCCAAAAAGTGTTTTAAAAGAGAGTTAGAAGAAAAATAGGGAAAGGAAATGAAAGCTTTGCAGGAGTTTTTGGAAAAGGAAACACAAAAATGTGAAAAAAAAACTCCTTAAAAGTAGATTTAATAGGTTTGGCAAAATGGAAAAAGAATACAACTCCTTAAAAATTAGATTTGGTTAAATGGAAAAAAAAAGACAACTCCTTGAAAAACAGATTGGCAAAATGGAAAAAGAGAACACTCCCTAAAAATAGAATTGGTGAAATGGGGAAAAAAAATCCAATGAAAAAAACAACTCACTTAAAAGTTCAATTGACCAAGGATATGAATAAACAATTTTCAAATGAAGAAACTAAAACTATTCCAGTCATATGAAAAGGTGCTCCAAATAATTATTGATGAGAGAAATGCAAATTAAGACAACTGTGAAATACCACTACACACCTGTCAGATTGTCTAAGATGACAGGAAAAGATAATGACAAATGTTGGAGAGGACATGGGAAAACTGGGACGCTGATACATTGTTGGTGGACCTGTGAATGGATCCAGCCATTCTGGAGAGCAATTTAGCACTATGGTCAAAAAGTTATCAAAGTGTGCATACCCTTTGATCCATCAGTGTTTCTATTGGGATTATATCCAAAAGAGATCTTAAAGGAGGGAAAAGGACCTAGATGTGCAAACCAGTTCCACCTGTGCAGTGATGATGAGAGCCATCTACACCCAGAGAGAGAACCATGGGAACAGAATGTGGAACACATCATAACAGTCTCACTTTCTCTATTATTTGCTTGCATTTTGTTTTCTTTCTCAATTTTTATTTTTCTTCTTTCTTGATCTGATTTTTCTTGTGCAACAAGAGAACTGTATAAATATATTGGGTTTAACATGTATTTCAACATATTTAGCATGTATTGGACTACCTGCCATCTGGGGGAGGGGATAAGGGTAAGGAGGGGAAAATTTGGAACAAAAGGTTTTACAATGTTGGATAAATTACTTGTGCATATGCTTTGTAAATAAAAATGTTTAATTAAAAATAATAAATAAAAAAGTTCAATTGGCTAAATGCAAAAGAAGGCAAAAAAATTAAATGAATTAAAATAATTCATTGAAAATTAGAATTTAACAAATAGAAGTGAATAATTCAATGAGACATCAAGAATCAGTCAAAACCAAAAAAAAAAAAAAAAAAAGAAAAAAAAAAAAAGAAAAATGGAAGAGAATGTAAAATACATTATTAGAAAAACAACAGACTTAGAAAATAGATTCAGGAGAGACAATCTATGAATTATTGGACTACCTGAAAACAATGATGAAAAAACAGGCTAGATAACATCTTTCAAGAATTTCCTAGATGTCCTATAATTAGAAGATAAAATAACCACTGAAAGAATCCACCGACCACCTACTGAAAGAGACCCCAAAATGAAAACTCCAAGGAATATAGCTAAATTCAAGAATTATTAGATGAAGGAGAAAATACTTCAAGCAGCCAGGAAGAAACAATTTAAATATTGAAAAACTACAATCAGGCTTAGCCAGGAATTAGCAGCTTCCACTTTAAATGATCAAAGGACCTGAAATATTATATTCTGGAAGGCAAAATAATTTAGACTGCAGCCAAGAATTAAGTACCCAGCAAAATTCAGTATTATCTTATGTAATGACCACATTAATAATACCATGGATACCTTAGAATCAGCCGGAGTCAGGATAAGCAAAAGTCTTTATTCTTGGTCTTTAGTGGTAGAAGTCAAGGGATGGACACAGAATCTCCATGACCTCACCTCTTCGTCTCCCACCCAGAAGTGACCCTGGCTAGTCTTACTCCACACCAGTCCCTCCTACAATTCTCTGTATACACCAAATGATTGGACCAGCACAGGATAATGGGAAGGGCCATTTTCCAAGCATATTCTTATAGAGCATTATCCAATCAGTAATTAGCCTTTAAGTGCTCAGTTGTCCGACCTTGGTGCATTACCTCAAAAATTTCAACTCTTTACAGTCCTTCAGGAGAAAAGATGGACATTCAATGAAATAAGTGAATTTCATTTATTTTTGATGAAAAAACCCAGAGCTGAACAGAAAATTTGATCTTTAAATACAGAACTCAAGAGAAACATATAAAAGTAAAAGGGGAAGAAATTTTTTTTTTTTTACTTTTTAAAGATTAAAAAGTTCACATAGATTATAGAGAAAGATATGTTTAACTCTTGAGAACTATATTTTTGTTAGAGGTATATTTAGAAAGAAAGTGTAAGTATAATTAAACTTTATTGTGATGATTAAAAAAGAAACTAGGGTGGAGAAGGGATTGTAGAGGAAGAAGAGAAAAAAAGAGGTAAAATGGGGTAAATTACATTACACAAAGAGGGTAAAAAGACCTATTACAATTGAGGGAAAGAATTGGGGGGGGGGGAATATTGTGTGAACCTTAATGAAATTAGATTTGGCTCAAATAGAGAATATCAGATATTTTTTAGTTTGAAAGGGAAACGTGTCTCCCTACAGGGAAGAAGGAGTAATAATTGGAAAGGAAAGGCTGCGGCTAATAGAAGGGATAACAGAAATAGAAGGGGAAAGAGATAAGAAAAAGAGTAGAGACTGTAAAAGGGGAGGGCTGGTTGAGTAAGGTAATGATCAGAAGCAAAACATTGGGAAGAAGGTAAAGAAGGAAAGGAAAGAGAAAAGCATAACTTTGGGAAAATAAGATGGCAGGAAATACAGCATTAGTAATTTTAACTGTAAATATGAATGGGATGAATTTTCCCATAAAAAAGAATCTAGCAGATTAGATTAAAAGCCAGAATCCTACAATATACTGTTTCCAAGGAACTCATTTCAAAGAGAGTGATGCATACAGAGTAAAGGTAAGAGGCTGGAGCAGAATCTATTATACTTCAGCTGAAGTAAAAAAAAAACAAAAACAAAAACAAAAACAAAAACAAAACAAAACAAAACAAAACAAAAAAGGAGTAGTGATCCTGATTTCAGATCAAGAAAAAGTAAAAATAAATCTAATTAAGTAATTCCAATACTAAACATATATGCACCAAATGGTATAGCATCCAAATTCCTAGAGGAGAAGGTAAGAGAATCGCAAGAACAAATAGACAATAAAACTGTACTAATGAGGGATCTCAACCTTGTTATGTTAGAACTAAACAAATTGAACCACAAAATAAAAAAGAAAGAAGTTAAGGAGAAAGTAGAATTTTAGAAAAGTTAGGTATAACAGAACAGACCTTTGGAAAAAAATTGAGTGGGGACAGAAAGGAATATACTTTTTCTCAGTGGTACATGGAACCTACACAAAAATTGATCATGTATTAGGGTATAAAAATCTCAAAAATGCAGAAAGGCAGAAGTAATAAATGTATCTTTTTTAGATTATGGAGCAACAAAAATTATATGTAATAAATGTCCAAGGAAAAATATACCAAAAATTAATTGTAAACTAAATAATCTAATACTAAAGAATGAGTTGGTAAAACAAATCATTGACATAATTGATAATTTCATCCAAGAGAATGACAATAATAAGACAACATACCAAAATTTATGGGATGCAGTAGTTCTTAAGAGAAATTTTATATCTCTAGCTGCTTACTTGCATAAAATAGAGAAAGAGACGATCAATGAATTAGGCATGTATATGAAAAATCTAGAAAAAAAAAAACAAATTAAAACCTCCCAATTAAATATCAAATTTGAAATTCTGAAAAGGGGAGATTAATAAAATTGAAAGTAAGAAAACTATTGAACTAATAAACAAAACTAAGAGTTGGTTTTATGAAAAGATAAATAAAATAGATAAAACTTTAGTCAATTTGATTAGAAAAAGAAAAGAAAAAATCAAATTGCTTGAATCAAAAATGAAAACAGTGAACTTGCCACCAATGAAGATGAAATTAGAATAATAATTAGGAGCCATTTTGCTCAACTGTATGCCAACAAATCTAATCATCTAAGTGAAATAGATGAATACTTATAAAAATATAGAATGCCTAGATTAACAGAGGAGGAAATAAATTATTTAATAGTTCCATTTTAGAAAATGAACAAATTATTAATCAGCTTCCTAAGAAAAAACATATTCAAGACCAGATGGATTTACAAATGAATTGTACCAAACATTTAAAATTCCAATCTTATGCTAACTATTTGCAAAAATAGGGAAAGAAAGAGTTCTACCAAATTCCTTTTATGACACAGATATGGTGCTGATACCTAAACCAAGTAGAGTCAAAACAGAGAAAAAAAAAACATTACAGATGAAGGAATTTTGATGAAAAATCTCTTAAATAAGATTATCAAAGAGATTATAGTAGTTTATCACAAAGATAATACACCAACACCAAGTAGGATTTATACCAGGAATTCAGGGCTGGTTCAAGATTAAGAAAATTATTAGCATAATCAACTATATTGATAGCCAAACTAACAAAAATCATATTGATTATCTCAATAGATGCAGAAAAAGTATTTGATAAAATTTTTATACCCATTCCTATTAAAAACATTAGAGATTAGATGAATAAATTGTGTTTTCCTCAAAATGATTAGTAGCATCTATTTTAAACCATCGGCAAGCATTATATATAAAATGGCAATAAATTACAATCATTTCCCATAAAATCAGGAATGAAACCAGATTGCCCACTGTCACCATTGCTATTCAATTTTGTATTAGAAATGTTACCTTTAACAATAAAAGAAGAAAAAAAAATTAAAGTAATTAGAGTAGGTAATGAGGAAACAAAATTGTCACTCTTTACAGATGACATGATGATATACTTAGAGAATCCTAGAGAATCAACTAAAAAACTACTAGAAAAAATTCAAATTTTATCAAAGTTGCAGGATAAAAAATAAATCCACACAAATCATCAAGCATTTCTATGTTTCAAATAAAGTCTATCAGCAAGTGATACAAAGAGAAATTCCATTTGCAATAATTGTAGATAATATAAAATATTTGGGAATTTACCTGCCAAAACAATGCCTGAAAGTATATGAAAACAATTACAAAATACTTTACACACAAGTAAAATCAGATCTAAGCAATTAGAAGACTATCAAATACTCATGGATAGACTGAGCTAAAATAATCAAAATGACAATTCTACTTACATAAATCTACTTATTCCGTGCCATCCCAAACAAACTGTCAAGAAAGTACTTTACAAAACTAGAAAAAATAATAGCAAAGTTCAACTGGAAGAAGAAAAGGTCAAGAATTTCAACGGAATTGATGAAAAATGCAAATGAAGGTGGCCTAACTGTACTAGACTTAAAGTTATATTATAAAGTAGCAGTCATCAAAACCATTTAGCTACGAAATAGGATAGTTGATCAGTGGAATAAGTTAGATTCACAAGACATAATAGTCAATGATTATAATAATCTAGTAGTTGATAAACTCAGCTTCTGTCATAAGAACTCACTATTTGACAAAAATTGCTGGAAAATTGGAAATTAGTATAGCATAAATGAGGCATTGACCAACATCTAATACCCTATAACAAATTAAGGTCAAAATTGTGTCATGATTTAGACATCTAGTGATAATATAAGCAAATTAGAAGAAGAAAGTATAGTCTACCTCTAAGATCTGTGGAGAAGGAATTTGTGGCCAAAAAAAAAAAAAAGAAATAGAGTATATTATGAAATGCAAAATGAATAATTTTGATTATATTAAGTTAAAAAGGGATTGCACAAAGAAAACCAATGCAAACAAGATTAGAAGTGAAACAGAAAAGTTGGGAAACATTTTTACTACCAAGGGTTCTAAAAAAGGATATGAACAGACAATTTTCATATGAAAAAATTGAAACCATTTCTGGTCATATGAAAAAATGCTCTAAATCACTATTAATTAGAGAAATATAAATTAAGACAACTCTGAGATACCACTTCACACCTCTCAGATTCGCTAAGATGGCAGGAAAAAATAGTGATGGATATTGAGGGGATGTAGGAAAATGGGCCTCTCATACCTTGTTAGTGGAGTTATGAACCGATCCAATCATTCTGGAGAGCAATATGAGATTATGCCCAAAGGCCTATTAAATTGTGCATACCCTTTGATCCAGCAGTACCTTTCCCAGGCCTGTATCTCAAAGTCGTCACAAAAAAAGGAAAAGGGCCCACATATTCTAAAATATTTGTAGTAGACCTTTTTGTAGTGGTAAGGAACTAGAAACTGACTGGATGCCCATCAGTTGGAGAATGGCTGAATAAAGTTATGGTATGTGGATGTTATGAAATATTATTGTTCTATAAGAAATTATCAGCAGGAGGGTTTCAGAGAAACCTGGAGAGAGAATCTCTCCAGCAACTCCAGAAACTTTGATGCTAAGTGAAGTGAATAGAACTAAGAGAACATTGTACAGAGCAACAACAAGATTATGTGATGATTAATTATGATGGACTTGAGTCTTTTCAACTATAAGATGATTCAGACTATTTCCAATTGTCTTGTGATGGAGACAGCCATCTTCATCCAGAAAAAGAAATGTGGGGACTGAATGTGGATCATAACATAATATTTTCACTTTTTTTGTTGTTCTAGGCATATGGGTTTTTAACAAAATCTTGAATTAAGCTATTTCACTACTTGTGCCAATTTTTTTTCCCCAGGGATAATACATTTATTGGATTAAAAAAATTTTTTTGCATATTTTTCCTTTTCTTTTTCTTCTTCTTTTTTTTTTTTTTTTTTTGCTTATTTTCCTTATTTAAATGAATGTGATGGAGAGAATCATCTGCACTCAGAGAGAAGATTGTGGGAACTGAATGTGGATCACAACATAGTATTTTCACCTTTTTTTTTTGTTTGTTTGCTTGCTTTTTGTTTTCTTTCTTATTTTTCTTTCTTTTTATCTGATTTTTCTTGTGCAGAAGAATTGCACATGTTTAACATATTCAGTTATTTGCTGTCAAGGTGAGGGGGCGAAGGGAAGGAAGGGAGAAAAATATCTGGAACACAAGGTGTTATAGGGGTGGATGTTGATAACCAACAATGCAAATATTTTTAAAAGAAAAAGAAAAAAAATGAAAAATGAGGTCATTGGTTTAGATGACCTTTAAACTCTATTTTATCTGTAGATATACCATTCTATCAAATGGATATTATTTTCCATTGTTTTTAGTTTTATGTCCAGTGTTATTTAGGTTAATACTTTTATCAGTGACCTAAGCATTTTTATTGATAAATAGAGTATACTTATTAAGTTTCTGCTGATGCTTACTTTTCTACTGACACCCAGAATACTAGGAAGATAGAATCCAAGAAAACAAAAGCATAATGAAAACTAGTCTTGAGGCACTCCTCACAAATCAACAAAATGCATTTAAAATAGGGACAAATGCAGAATAGTCCAACCTGGGAACAACAAAGCACAATCACCTACATTGTCTTGAAAAAAGACTAAATAAATTTAAAATCAGCAGGGATCTTAAAGTAGAATTAGTAATATAGGACAAAAGTCAGAAGCTCTGCTCATCTGCATTTTGTGTCAAAGTTCAAGACAATTTACATGATTCAGACTATTGCCACAAACTACAGAATTAGTTTGCTTTTGCTGAGTCTGCTTCATCTTCCCCAGGGATTCTTCAGGAGCAGTATCTTTTGTTGGAGTCACAGCTCTTTGCATGCCTCAGTGACTAATCTATACATTTGTAGCTTTTTTTGTCCATCAGGTTTATCACTCCCAAATGATTAAAGGTCATTCCAAGTCTCTTCCTTGACCTATGACTTTCTTCTGTTGGAAAGTCTACTATTACTGACTACGTTTTAAAGAAGGTAAATGATATCAGTATCATCATGCCCTTGGCACTTGGAATTTTGGATCTGTAAATTACCTTAAAACTGATAAACTTCAAAAAGGAGTACTTAGCAACATTAGCCCAGAATTTGTTAGTAAATAGCCCATAGTTTGCAACTCTTTGCTGGGCCTTTTCAGCAAAAATCTCTTTTGCATGGGATAAATAAAATAATCTTATTCATCTTTGAAATATCATTTTAATTTGTTGGATTATATTATGTGACACATAGGTAGTATAGTGGAAGGAATGCTGGACTTTGAGAAAAGAAGGTCTGAGTTCAAATGTGGCCTCAGATAACTTAATAACTATGTGATGCTTAACTCATTTCTTTTTATCTCAGTTTCCTCATCTGTAAAATTAGGATAATAATAGTACCTATCCCCCAGAATTGTTGGAAGGGTAAAATGAGGTAGTGTCTTTAAAACATTTTATAAACCTTGAAGGGCATAATAAATATTAGTTTTTGTTATCATGGATTTGTATGATATTCTGGCACAGCTAGGTGGTACAATGGGTAGAGAAATGAGTTTAGAATTAGAAAGATATTAATTCAAATTTGACCTCACACTTTACTAGAAGTATGATCCTAGGCAAGTCATTTTACCCCCTTTTGCCTCAGTTTCTCATTTGTAAAATGGGGATACACTGGACAAGCAAAGGCCAAGCCACTCCAGTCAGTATCTTAAAAAAAAAATAAAAACTTCATGGGAAAATGTCTACAAGGTCACAGAGAATCAGATGAGATTGAACAATTGAACAACAGCAACATGATATTCTAGAAATATACTACAAACCAAACAATTATATCACACTATGGAAACATAGCTGAGGGAAGCAAAAATTAATGAATTTATTAATTTATTAATAGATTCCTAAAGTAGCTCATTAAATTGTTTCCCTTATGAAGTGGGGAAACATGAACTTGATGCATGGTCCTTTCTCAAAGCTAGGCATAGAGCCTGAGCTACTCTGCTAGCTCCTCTGAAAATGAAGCCAGGCTTTGCCTACTTTAAACCATCTTTCAAACTGGACAAATGGCTAAGAGTTTGCTCTTCAGAAGGTTTTGAGATGTCAATGAAACTAATTCAGCAGATTAGGTGTTGTCAGGAGTAAGCTAACTATATGTCACCATTATATTACTCAAATATAAAGTAGAAACTGTCAAGTAGCTTGAAAGAAAGATTTGAAAAATGTCAATCAGAATTCGGGTGATTTACTCTTCCTTGCCCAAGGGCTGACTGTACACAGTCTGTATCTATTCAATGATAATGGAAAAGAAATCCAAACTAGCAATTTAATGTCATATCAATAATGAAACAAACAAACAAACAAAACACAGCTAACTCCACTTTTATCATGCTCTTGATTTTTAAAAAAAATTTTTTGACACAATTGGGGTTAATTGACTTGCCCAGGGTCACACAGCTAGGAAGTGTGTCTAAGACGAGATTTGAACTCAACTCCTCCTGACTTCAAGGCTAGTGCTCTATACACTGCACCACCTAGCTGTCCCATGCTCATGATTTTTAGCATGTAAAAAAATTAGTGTTTAATGATTACTCATATTTACATTGTACATTCACTTATATGAGGAACATGAGCAAAGATAAAACTGGAACCCAACAAATGTATTGGCCCAAGTAGTGAAATAACTAATTCCAAGACTTTGTTAAGACCATATGCCTACAGCAACAACATTGAAAATATTATGTTGTGATCCATATTCTTTCCCCACAATCCTCTCTCCAGGTACAGATGACTCTCTCCATCACAAGACCATTGTAAATGGCCTCAATCACTTTCTGTTGAAAAGAGCCACATCCATCAGAACTGATCATTGCATAAACTTGTTGTTGCTATGTACAATATTCTCTTGGTTCTACTTACTTCCCTTAGTATCAGTTCATGCATATCTCTCCAGGCCTTTCTGAAATAATCCTGCTGATTTTTTCTTATATGACAATAATATTCTGTAATATTCATATCCCATAACTTATTCATCCATTTATTTTAAAAACTTCTTTATATTTTTGATTAGAAAAATGCAGATTAAAACAACTCTGAGATATTATCACATATGATATCAGATTGGCTAATATAACAGAAAAGAAAAATGAAAATGTAGGAGAGAATTTGTGGAAATTGGGATACTAATGCACTGTTGGTGGAACTGTAAACTGATCCAACCATTCTAGAAAGCAATTTAAAACAATGTCCAAAGTGTTCTGAAAATGTATATACCATTTTGTAAAGTAACCACTAATAGAATAGATCTGCTTTCCAAAGAGATTTTTAAAAGGGACAATGGAAATGGGGAATGACCAGTTTTACAAAAGTATTTATAGCCACTTTTTTTGAGGTGATGAACAATTGGGAATTTAGAAGATATCCATCAATTGGGAAACAATTGAATAAGTTGTGAGATATGGTTGTAATGGACGTCTACTCTTGCCTATTGGTTTTGTGAAAACCCTTTTAAATTTAATAAAATCATAACTATCAATTTTACATCTTATAATGCTTTATATCTCTTATCAATGTCTTTCTTCAAATTATCACCAGTTATAATCTTCCTATTAACACTTAACAATAAATATTGACACAAAAGTACTAGATACTCACTAAGGAATGGAATTATTCAATATTCATGATTAATCTTTTTTTTTTTCCCCCCTGAGGCTGGGGTTAAGTGACTTGCCCAGGGTCACACAGCTAAGAAGTAAGTGTTAAGTATCTGAGGCCACATTTGAACTCCGGTCCTCCTGAATTCAGGGCTGGTGCTCTATCCAATGCGCCACCTAGCTGCCCCTATTCATGATTAATCTAAATCTCAGCTTTCTATGATGCCCTATGCAACTCACAAATATTACTCTCCATTTACAGACCCATTATTTCTTTTTTTTTTATTGAAATTTTATTTTTAGGTTGCCTTTTTATTAGTTTTATAATTATACATATTTTTTGACAGTACATATGCATAGGTAATTTTTTTTTTTTACATTATCCCTTGTATTCACTTTTCCAAATTTTCCCCTCCCTCCCTCCCTCTACTCCCTCTCCTAGATGACAGGCAATCCCATACGTATTAAATGTGTTACAGTATATCCTAGATACAATATATGTGTGTAAAATCAAATTTCTTGTTTCATGGTAAGAATTGGATTACGAAGGTATAAGTAACCTGGGTAAAAAGACAATAGCACAAACATTTTACACTCATTTCCCAGTGTTTCTTCTTTGGGTGTAGCTGTTTCTGTCCATCATTGATCAACTGGAACTGAATTAGATCTTCTCTATGTTGAAGATATCCACTTCAATTAGTATATATCTTCATACAATATCGTTGTTGAAGTATATAGTGATCTCCTGGTTCTGCTCATTTCACTCACCATCAGTTCATGTAAGTCTCTCCAAGCCTCTCTGTATTCATCCTGCTGGTCATTTCTTACAGATCAATAATATTCCATAACGTTCATATACCATAATTTACCCAACCATTCTCCAATTGATGGACATCCATTCATCTTCCAGTTTCTGGCCACTACAAAAAGGGCTGCCACAAACATTTTGGCACATACAGGTCCCTTTCCCCTCTTTAGTATTTCTTTGGGTTATAAGCCCAGTAGTAGCACTGCTGGGTCAAAGGGTATGCACAGTTTGATAACTTTTGGGGCATAATTCCAAATTGCTCTTTAGAATGGCTGGATTCTTTCACAACTCCACCAACAATGCATCAGTCAGACCCATTATTTCTAATCTTTTTTCTCTATACTCTCTCCCTTGCCATCTTATTCATTCTCATAGGTTTAGATTCAGATGACTCCCCAAGTTTATATGTTCAGGGTATGTAGTCTTTGGAAGGAAATTCACTATACCAAATTCTAGTAAGGATAATATATTGGTTGATCAAGTTAGATCAGGGTTCTAATGTAAGAGGCTGAATCATAATTCATAATTATAAATTTATCTATGGAGACTACTATAGATGGCAAGGTGTACTGAAGCAGAATATCCCAGTAGAGAAAACCAGAAAGAGTGAAGGAATAAAAATGAGCATTTCAATAATCAAAGCACAAAAAGGGTATCTGGCCAAAATATCTAGTAAGATCTCAGGATGAGAGAAGCAATCAGAATTGCTCCTATAGCATACTGGCAACCTTAGGTTACTAATACTGGATCTTGCATAATGGGTGATCTAATTTGCATATCCATCTCACCAGCTGAGGATCATTCTTAGAATAAGAGCTGCCTCATCCTATATCTATCTCTCAGAATCATCTCCTCCTGCAAGTTGATAGGACTTAGACTTTGAAAATAAGTGACAACCACAATAAATTTCTTCATACAATCTATGACTTACAAAAAGTCTGATGGAATTCTTTAGAAATATGGAATAGAGTAATGCTAAGTTAGGTCGAAGGCAAAGTGCAAAATCATTTGGTATCACAGTCTGGAGAAGTGGAAGAGAAGTATCCAGTGAAGATGATCCAGGAGCAGGATCATGTCAGCACTCAGCACTGACATAGGATAACCAAGGGAGAGGAGATAGGGCCAAATGAGCATGCAACATGGGATGATTCAATGAACTCATTGTGATGTGACAGTAGTTCAGACTAGCCTAGCAACAAGACCAATTTGGGGTGACCGGAACAGAAGTCAGGACTAGACTAACACCTATGCTGGGCAGTAGGTTGCAGGGACTCTTTCTGTAGTGGGAGGCAAGAAGATGATGACAATGATGGCGGCAGCACTAGCCTTAAGGACTATAAGAATACCTAGAAGACATGAAATAACAGAAGTAAAATGGAGCAGCTAGGAAGGGAGTGGCATAGAAATGGGGTAAAACATTTTTTCAGTTTAAGATAAATTAGAAGGTTGACAGGATATGTCAATCTCGCTGGAGTAAGAGTGAAGTGTAATCCAGTACATGCGGTGTTCCAGCAAGCTGGCATCAGGCAGTGCCCTAGGAGGTTATGACTGGTAAACCAGCAGCCATAGGCTGAACCCCAAGAAACCAGCAGCAGCTCTAACTATGGAAGTAGCAGCAGTGACCTTTGGAATTCTCAAGACACAAGCAGTAATGGGGTCAGGCAGCTGGTAAGAAGGCCTAGACAACAATGGAGCCCCATTCCCCCAAGATCACACAGATGGGTCAGAGAAATAAACAACAACAAAAAAAGAACTTGACCATGGAAAAATACCTCCAGTCTAGCTCTGCAGAAATTCTAAATGGGGAGTCCTGGGACTAGCTGGTCTGGCTGGAGTCTCAGCAAGAAAATAAGCACAGAAACTTTCACAATTGGACTGCCTGAGGAGATCTAAGTCTGGGAATACTGAGTGAACTTCTGCTGCTCAGGGACACCAGGCCCAGCTGTACTACAGAGATGCAGCCCTACGTCAAAAGTAACCAGTATACCCTTGAGTGCCAAAGCAGTAGGACAAGTATTCTATTGCTTGCAGACACTTTCAGGAGGGGGAGCTCTTGGTTTAGGGTTCTAGATAGAAGGGAGAGCTGAAGTGAAGATAGAGGCATAATCCCCCCAACTCTATGATTTGAGATACTTATACTAATATTTCTCATTTTTAAAAGAGGAACCAGTAAAGAAGAAAGAAAACAATCTAACCATGCAGACTTAACTTTGGGAACAAGGAAGACAGAGATTCATTTTCAGAGGAGAACCCTGAAATTTAAAAAAATAGCTTATTCTACACTGAAAAGTAACATTAAATCACTCTCTGCCCAGAGAGAATTTATAGAAAAATTCAAAAATGTATTTAAAAATCAAATGAGAGACATTGAGAAAAATCTAAAATAAAATAAAAACTATCTAAGAAAAACAAGATTATTTAAATCTAGTTAACCAACTAGAAAAGGAGATGCAGTCTTAAAGATGAAAATAACTCTTTGAAAATTAGAATTGAGCAAGGGGAAGCCAGTGAAACTATAAAAAACCAAGAAATAACAAAACAGTATATAAAGAATGAAAAACTAGGACATAATGTGAAACATCTTATAAGACAAACAACAGATCTGGAGAACAGAACAAGAAGAGAAAAAAAATTGTATAATAGTTTTTATTTACCAGATATATGCATGAGTAATTTTACAACATTGACAATTGCCAAACCTTTTGTTCTAATTTTTCCTCTTCTTTCTTCCCCCCCAGATGGCAGGTTGACCACTACACGTTAAATATGTTAAAGTATAAATTAAATACAATATATGTATACATGTCCAAACAGTTGTTTTGCTGTACAAAAAGAATTGGACTTTGAAATAGTGTACAATTAGCCTGTGAAGGAAATAAAAAATGCAGTGGACAAAAATAGAGGGATTGGGAATTCTGTGTAGTAGTTTATAGTCATCTCCCAGAGTTCTTTTGCTGGGTGTAGCTGGTTCAGTTCATTACTGCTCTATTGGAACTGATTTGGTTCATCTCATTGTTGAAAATGGCCACATCCATCAGAATTGATCATCATATAATTATTGTTATTGAAGTATACAACAATCTCCTGCTTCTACTCATTTCACTCAGCATCAGTTCATGTAAGTCTCTCCAGGCCTTTCTGAAATCATCCTGTTGGTCATTTCTTACAGAACAATAATATTCCATAACATTCATATACCACAATTTATTCAGCCATTCTCCAATTGATGGGCATCCACGTAGTTTCCAGTTTCTGGCCACTACAAAGAGGGCTGCTACAAACATTCTTGCACATACAGGTCCCTTTCCCTTCTTTAAGATCTCTTTGGGATATAAGGCCAGTAGTAATACTGTTGGATCAAAGGGTATGCAGAGTTTGATAACTTTATGAGCATAGTTCCAAATTGCTCTCCAGAATGGCTGGATGTATTCACAATTCTACTGACAATGTATCAGTGTCCCTGTTTTCCCACATCCCCTCCAACATTCTGCATTATCTTTCCCTGTCATTCTAGCCAATCTGACAGGTGTGTAGTGGTATCTCAGAGTTGTCTTAATTTGCATTAAGAAGAGAAAAATATAATAATTGGATTAGGTGAAAGCTGTGACCAAAAGAAGAACTTTGACACAATAGTGCAAAAAATAATCCATCCAATAAAATTATCCTAGAGTGATAAAACATGAGGGAAAAATAGAAACAGGAAAAAATCCACAGAAAATCACCTCAGAGATCCTTTGTGGAAAACATATAAGAATATTATTGACACAATTAAAAAACATATCAAAGAGAAAATTTTGCAAGAAACAAGAAAAAATAAAAATATGCTGAAATTAAAGTTAGAATTGTATAAGACCTATCAGTCAAAATAAAAGACCTCTGGTCTTAGAATCACACACACACACACACACACACACACACACACACACACACACACACACATATATATATATAATAAAAAAAAAACTAGGTCCACAGCCAAAGATATCATATCCAGCAAAATTGAGCATAATGTTGGATAAAAAAAATGGATATTCAATGAATTTGCAGTTTTTCAGGACTTTCTTTCAACTAAACTTGAACTCAACAGAAAATTTAATATATAAGGACCAATCTCAAAAATAATTTTTAATGAACTTAACATGAACAGATTGTTTATGTTTTTTACATGGAAATGTACACTATGTGTTTAAAATTGATATCAGAAGTTGAATAGCTCAAAAGAATGATTAGGACAGAATTAAAATAAAAATAGTAATTATATTATACAAATGAAGTACAGAGAAAGGATAGAGGCATTAGAAAGAAGAGTAGGGCTTATATTTCTGAAAAACTTATTCACATTGGGAATTGGTTAAATAGGCAACACTACATATATACTATGAACGGCATAGCACCCTCCAAAATCTATAAAGAAACAAAGGAGTAGGGTGGGTAGAGAAGAAAGTACAGTTATGGGAAGGAGACAATGGTGAAGGAAGGTTAAGTAATAGCAAACCAAGTTAAAGATCAGAATTAAAGCAGAAGAATTAGCAGAGATAGGAAAGACTACAACAAGGATCGAGAGTAGAATTTATTAGGGAAAAAAGTACAGTTAGTAATCATTTATCTTAAACAAAGTCAAACTTAAAGATTCAATCAAGAGAGAAATCTACTTTTTATGTCAGTCATACTAAAATTGTTTTAGATACATGTGTACATAAGGGTAAATGCAAGTATATATATGTAGATATGCGTGCATATTACTCTATATATTGTGTATATAGATATATGTATCTATATGTGTATGTATATATCTATTTATGCATATATATACATATACATGTATACACATATACATATATGTGTGTGTGTATATATATATATATATATATATATATATATATATATATATATATATATATATACATACATATATATATACCTGTGTTTAACTACAGTCTGTTTGGGGAAGGGCAGGGGGAGATGAAAGATGCAGCTAGTGTCTGAGATTAGATTTGAACTGTCTTCCTGAGTCATAATCAACTATGGCACCTAGTTTTACTAATAATACAATTGCAGCATTGTTCCATTTGGTGCCACCTTAAGTGTTGGCAAGGTATTTGTGGGAAATCTCAGTTTTATTTGAACAATTCACATCTCATCTTAAATTGGAGTCAGATGGTGTACTTCATCAAAAAGAATCCATGGAATTCAAAATGAACATTTCATATGAGGTAATTTTAAAATTACTCTTTGCTTTCTCTAGGGAAGAGATAATGAGCTATTTATTTTGATGATTTGTCTCTTCTACGAGCTGAAATAAGAAGGTCAAGTCATTTTAAAAAGTCAAGAGAATCGTAACCTGCTATCACATAAGCAATTATATTAAAAACGCTTGTTTAGACTTTTTGCACTCTTGGATAGGGTTTCATTCTGTCTTTTTAAAAGAAATGTAAATCTGCTGGCATGTTGAATTATGTGATGCATATGAACTTTCAACTCATCAATGAAAAGCACTCAAAATTCAAATAGAAGATGTCCCCAAAGCTACTAATGCTCACTTGCTAAAGGTTAAAACTGTGCTAAGCCTTTTAAATAAGATAACACTAAAATAACCATCCAGGGTTATTATTTTGGATAAACAAAATATTTTTTTCTTATTAAATGCAATTTATAATAATGAGAGGGAAAAAAGGTTCCTGGCAAATCTAAAGTATACAATAAATGATTTTTTTTAGATCAAAACACTAGATTTATCTTAAAATCCTGAATATATATAATTACAAACCAAGAAGAAATAAGAATTAATTAATATTGATAGGTGCTATAATCCTAAGAATTATTTTATATAATTCCTTAAAACTGTTTTATTAGGATAAGTCTCTATGAGTTGCATTAAGAAGAAGTAATGTGGTTATTTTATTTTAAAGATATAAAACATGACTTCTGCCTTTATGAAACTCAGTTGGAGTATTTGACTTTTATGGCAACATTTGTGGTACCCTTCTTTTATACAAGGAGTTCACAAAATAGCTATAACAAGTTGAAAGATAATTCAAATTCATATTCACTCAAAACAATAGCTTATAAACCTCATTAAGTGTTCCTTCTTCCCATCTAGTCATCTAGAACACACAATTAGTTCAAAGCAAAGGCATTTGATGAAAAAAGCTTTGTAGCAGAACATTGTCTCCATAAATGTAGTACACAATGTCCCACAAATACCAACTCACCATCTGTAAGAACAGTGAACAAATATAGAGGTCGCATATGAAAGACTCAAAACATTGGGACATATGTAGAGGGTAACTCATATATCCCATGCTGTAGGATGATCCGCATTGCTTTGAATAACTCTGCCTTTTTCTCCACTCTCTGTTACCCTTGGGCATGTTGCTCCATTTGGGTTGCCCGACCTACTTCTTACTGAGTGTATCTCTGCTATGCTCATTCCTCACTGAGCTCAAAGTTCCCCTGGGCTCACCAGGTCAGCTCCCTACTCAGTGAAAAGTTTTGGCTTCAATAGCACTTTCAGTCTGCTAGTGTATATTAGCTAGAAGCTGACCTGTTAGGGCAGTCTGAGATTTTTAGTTTTGTTAGTTATATCCAGCTGACAAAATCTAAGCAGAGTTCCCCCCCACTCCTAAATCTGAGTCAGGGAATCAAAGCTTTCTGTAATAATAACCTAACTTATAGCTATTAAATCTTATATACCCACAAGATCCTATCTGACTTAGCTGCAAATTAATTTGAACCCAAACACTATGGAGGCAAGGGCAATATTCCCCACTTACCTAATTAAACTTTATCATATCTATAAACTTATTGATCAGTAACTAAGACTGTCATCTTTGATGTTATATTTTGGTGGTAGATAAACATCAGTCTTCCTATATATATGAATAACTATAATAAATACAAGAACCAGTGTACAAGAGTGATAAAAGAAGTTTTGAGGTCCAAGAGATAAGAAGTCTTTAACTTACTGAGAAAATTGTTCAGGCTTTTTGGAAGAAGTTGCTGCATCTGAAGCTCTGAAATATCACTCATGGGAAAGTCTTACACAATAGTTTTATCAGAAATTCATCCTGAATTGTGTTCATAGCCTTGTTTGTATCAGAAAACTGACCCCCCTGACAATACTTATGGTATGCAGAATAATCACACATAAGACACCTGGAGAGGATGGGAGGGAGAGGCAGGAAATACAGATGAAGCATATTGGTCTTTACAAACTTTTCTTACTCAGCTACTGTGAGAACTGCATAGGTATATGTTCACATTAACAAAGAATCTCAGGCAATCCAGACAATGTAGATGCTTCCTGAGCCTTGATAGTTAACCTGTGTATAAATCCCATTTGAGAAAGAAGTAATCTTCCAAGAGAAATAGTATTGTGGTGAGCCTAATATATTAGGATAATGTTTTGGTGCATTATGTACTAGTGCATATGCTCCATTGCATTTGATGCATAATGGTCTGGTTCACTAAATTAATCAACGATGATAGTCATCATTCTTCCTCTTTAGCAAATATTCCAGTTTATCTTTTACTTGATATACTGATAATGGTGGTATGACAGTGCTTTGTTACTTTCACTGCTTTTCCCAGATCATGGTGCTGACAATATCATCCTCATTCCATCTCTTCTGCCCCAACCTTCCAGGCTACCAACCCCAGGTAATGTTAGATTAGCACCTTTCATTTTTTTCAAAGGCAACTAGATGCTGTGGGGAATAAAATTTTAGACAAAAGAAAGCTTCTGAATTTGCTACTGATTGATAAATAAATTCCATCCCAACTTTCCATGCCCATAGTTTTATGACTTTATAATTATATTACCAATTGACTACATGTTTTTCTGTACTGTTATAATTTGTATATATTCATAATTATGTTAATAGAATGTATATCCTTTATAAATGTTACCACCATTTTTATGACTTTGTCTGATTTTATGCTGCCTTCCCCAATTAAATTGCAAACCCCAGAGAAGAAAGATTATGTATTATATTTCCTTGTTTTGTTTTTTGGTTTTCGTGTGTGTGTGTGTGTGTGTGTGTGTGTGTGTGTGTGTGTGCATGTGTTTTTATAAAAACTAGTACCAATTGATGTTGTTTGCTTGACTAAATGACCAGGGATGTATGTTTTACTGAACAGTTTATAAACAAACAATAATAAAATAATCAAGTATATTTTTAAAGTTACATTTGTTGTTTAGCATTACTTAAATCAATCATTTAATTTGAAATTCAACTTTTTTCAGCAATATATTTAAATTTAAAAAAATAGGCTAACCCTTAGACTTAGGTACATGAATTATTTTTTTGTTTTGTTTTGTTTCGCTTTGTTTTAATAAATGAGCATACTTTTTTCTTTCAATCCCACTTCTGTTCACCTCCAGTGATAAACCAGATAAACAAGAAAAACAAAATCCTAGTCATAAGTGTGCATAATCAAACAAATCAAATTTCCATGATGGCTGTGTCTTTAAGATATAGGTCTCATTCTGTACTTTTTCCATGATCTCAGAAAAAACCATGGATAGACTTGCACAAAATAATGAAGAATGAAATGAGAAAACCAAAAAGATATCATGTATATTAACAGCAGTATTGATTTAAGAACGACTTTAAGTGACTAAGTTATTTTCAGTTACAAATACTCAAATTAGCTGCAAAGTATATATGAAAGATGATGTTACCAGTACTTAGAGAAAGAACTGATAAGTATAAATGTCTATAGAATTTTATATATATATATATATATGCATATATACATATGTATATAAACATCTCAATTTATATATATATGTATGTATATATATATGTATATATAATTTTATGTTATATAGACAGATTTGTGTCTAATGGTAGCTACCTCTAGAGACGGAAGGAAGAAAAAATTACAAATGAACATGATAACATTTATTAAATATTTTAAAAGAATAACAAATTGAACAGTTTCCTTTTTTTTTTTTGCTGAGGTCATTGGGGTTAAGTGATTTGCCCAGGTCACACAGCTAGGAAGCATTAAGTGTCTGAGACCAGATTTGAACTAAGGACCTCCTGACCTTAGGATTGGTACTCTATTCACTGCACCACCTAGCTACCCCACAATTGCCTTTAAAAAAAAAATGTGTGTGTGTGTGTGTATATATATATATATATATATATATATATATATATATACACACACACACACACACACACACATATATATATATATATATATACACATATATATATGCTGTTATTTATTCCATAAAGATAAAACAAATCAAAATGTTAAAATAATAATATATGAAATAATATTTTCTACTGAAAATAAGTAGAAAGGCAATAATATGAAAGGACTGAAAAGAAAAGCTTTGGAATCAAAATTGAAGAATTAAGATTGAGAATTGAGAATAATTCCAGGTTGCTCTTCAAAATGGTTAGACCAGTTTCCAGTTCCAGCAACTGTGAATAAGTGTCCCAATTTTCCCACAGCACCTCCAACATTTTTGTTCAATGGCTTGCCCAAGACCACAAAGACAATTTGAGACTAAGATACCTATAATTCATGTCCACTTGATAATGCTGAATCATTCTTCCTGTCTCACTCCCTTTGTTTAGGTATAGCCTTGGCCCAGTCCTCTAATTTTTCTAGAACATCTCTGAGTGATTTCATTAGTTTCCATAGATTTAGTTTTTGTTTCTACACAAATAAACACCCAAATTAATATATTTGACTCTAGCCTATTTCCTGAGCTTCAGTCTCACATTGCCAATTGCTTATCAGATATTTTCAATTGTATGTTCAAAAGGCATCTCATATTCAGTATGTCCAATATGTTTTTCCCCAAACCACTTTCCCCTGTTTAGCTTCTCCAGTTATGCTCAGGACCCTATACGATTCTTTTGCAACATTAGAATCATCTTCAATTCCTCTTTTTCCCTCACCCCTCATGTAAGATTAAATGAGATAATATGTATAAAGTGTTTGTAAATTTTAAATGATGTGTGAATTATGGCTATCATCATCATTATCATTTACAATTAATTGCCAAGTCTTAATGATTCTAACTTTACAACAACTATTACCAGACCACAACCAGAATTTAGAATCCTATCACTTGTCACCTGAACTTCTGCAATCTCCTAATTGGTATCCCTTCCTTCTGTCTATTACTCCAATCCTTGGCACAGCTACGATATTGATATTCATATTCTGTCTTCCATTTCTGTGCCATTGCACAAACTGCTGCTCATGCATGAAATATATCTTCTTCTCATTCTTATCTCATAGAATTTATACCAAGTTTCATGGTTCATCTCAAGTGCCCCCTGATCCTTTCCCTTGATAGAGCCTTCTTACTTTGGATATTGTGATTTGATTATTTTATTTCAATTATTTTATATGATCTCTACATTATCTCTGAGATATCCTCCCAACTCCTATTGCCACAGATGAGTTGGGTCAGGTACATCTGCCCTTCAGTACATATTTACATAGACACAAACACACAGAGAATGAGCATTCTTTATGTACATGTTATATCTTATCAATAAAAGATAAGCTCTTTGAAAGGAGGGATTATTTTGTCTTTTGTCTTTGTATCCCTAGCACTTTGCACAGAAGCTGTCACATTATAATTTCTTGAATTAATTAATGAATGAATCAAGAGCATAAATATTTGTCATTGTGCGTGTATTACTCTTCTTGGTATTTTGTGGACTACAATATGCCAATATTGTCCATAATGTTTCCTTGGCAAAGGTATTTTTTGCTATTGGTTTGTTTTTTCCTTCTCCAGAGGATTAAGACAAACCAAGATTAAGCATCAAGCCCAGAATCACACAGTTAGTAAGTAAAGTCCTATTGGCTCTAAAGCCAGTACTCTATCCACTGAACCACTGAATTGCTTCATCAATAATTATATATATGCATCAGGAATGAACCACATATACCACTCTGCACCTAAAGTCCTCTGGGTTTAGGGTTTACTACATAGAACAGCAGATGCAGAGCAATATATATACAGAAAAAGTTATACCCTCTCAGATTAAGTTCATTACCTTTAATCTCATAACCATGCTATGAATTCAGGTCTAGACAGAGATCACCTTCCTGAATCTCCTCTCTCATCTATTTGGAGAGCTAGAAGGAGTAGTCAACTTCTCCCCAATGCCTTTCTTTACAAAGGGCAGAAACAGATTCACTCCAGTTCTGTATCTGCTTATCTATCTGGTATTTTCTCTCTCTCTACATTTCCTTGCCTCATTTTCTGTCTTTCCTTCTCTCATTAAATTGTAAGCTTCTTGAGAGGAGAAACTGTCTTTCTTTTTGTTAATTTGTTCCCAGCATATTTATTCCTGGAACATAGCAATCACTTAATAAATGCTTATTGGATTACCCAGTCAAAATTTTCTATGTGCCTGTTATCTGAATGGTATTACAAAAATATTTAACATAATTACTACAAAATGTTCATTACTAGTTTAACCAATGTTAAAACATAAAAAGTTTTGACCCAACTATCAGTATTTATTAAACACTTTTACATAGCAGACTTTATGTCAGGTGCTGAGAATACACATAAAAAATGAGATTGTCCTTGCCCTCAAGATTTTTGTATCCTATCATTCAGAAGCTGAGACACCCTTTATTCTTTTCTTTACACGAAATCAAAACCAGTCTTCAATTCAGAATCTTCTGTCTACATTCATCAGAAAGCCATGCCTAGAACAAAGCTGTGATTCCTTTTTTGGTGACAGCTGGGCATAAGCAATATAGTTATGTAAAATCTCTGATTTCTCAGATTTTTGTTCTTCCCACTTTGACTGATGCAACTACAGACCCTGTTGCTCTGTATGATGCAGTTCAGATCTCAACAAACCTTGGGAAATTTTTGGTCTGAATTTTAAAAAGCTTTTTTGTATGTACAATCTAATCAGTAATAGCAACCCTGTGTGCCTCTCCAGTTAAATGTCTTATTAATTCTGCTGAAAAATTATATCCATAATGTTATGGCCCCAAGTCTTGGAAAGCCTATCACTTTTTCTTAATCTTCTCTGATCTGAACCCAAAGGTACAACTAGGAGAGCAGACTTTCTGATTTTGAATTATGGATAATTCAAACAAATTTTAACAGAAAACATGGTTTCCTTTTAGCATTATAAACTCAAGCCCTCTTTCTTGTTTAAGGAGTTACTTATTTATTTCCTAGAAGCAAATATCTGTTAATTGATGAAATAAAAATTCAGTACTGTGAAATCTGCAATTCACTGACTTTTAGGATATTTTGGAGCTCTGGGACTGGTTCTAGAACTGGTTCACCAGTTCAATAAATCAAGATCTTTTCATAATCAATAAATTCACAAGTGATAGACTACTACTGGAGGGAGCCAACTGAAGATGTTCAAGAAATGCTTGCTGAAATATAAGACACAGTCCTGGCCATGGATACAATGGATACAATGCTATTGAAAAGACAACTTATATGTATGAGCCAGCTAGAGAACAGGAAAAAAAACAAAAACAAAAACAAAAAAAACTAATGATTAGTATTTATACAGCATTTGTACAATGCTGTAACTTACTTTTGATCACTATTTCATTAATAGGAAAAGATGAACCCGAAGCTTTGTATCTAAAGCTTGACTCCCTTTCCATTAAAAACTAGTTTCATAACGAATATACATAGTAGATATCAAAGAAATATATTTATCCAGGGAGAGTAGCAAAAAAACAAAATACTGAAATTAAAGAAAGTATCCTTAGGAGGATATATATAAAACAATGTAGAGCAAAGGAGCTCTTCCATTGGGTGCCCAAAGCGTTTATGCAATGCTTTGTCAGATAGTGAGCTGGGGAAATGGACAGTAATTTAGCCTCAGACAAAGAAAAAAATTGAAATAACAAAATGTGTAGGGGATTTAACTAGTTTCCTGATTGGGATATATGGGAAAAAAATCTTGGACTCTGGAGACTAAGACAGGGAGCTAAAAAGATTTTCTCTTTTTGTATTAGTCTGATGATTTGATATATAAAATATATAAAAAGTATATATTTCTGTTTTTCTTATGGTATTTCCTTAATGACTGCTTTGAATTCAGCACATCTTCTGACTTACTAGTACAGTTAGAGATAGCTTGTGATCCATGATTTTGAGTGCAAGAATAGTCACACAGTAGCTTGAAATTAAGGTAGCATTTATGGGATACCATTTAAGAACGGATTTCCCAGGAAGTATATTTACATCAAGTTAAAACAGTCTTTCTGGAAATTTTGCTCTTCTTTCGTATTGTAATTTCTTATGTAGTGAGGACTGTTCTTTTACATGTAGTTTGGGAGTATCATTGTGTGTCTCAGAAGTAAATAGAATAGACATATCTAGTTTCTGCTGCCCTCTTCTTCAATGGCAACTTTCATTCTTTCCTTTAAAGAAAACAGGAATTTGGGGTCAGAAGCTTGGTCACTTTGCTTTCCTCAAAGAGATGGGGTACTAGACTAGAATTATATACATCTGCTTCAATATTATTAATCTTCAGGATGTGATTTTCAATTCTAACTTACTTTTGATCATTATTTCATTAATAGGGAAAGATGAACCCTAAGCTTATATCTAAAGCTTGAATCCCCTTCCATTAAAAACCAGCTTCAAAATTAATATATATGATAGATAGCAAAGAAATATATTCATCTAAGTTGAGTATAAAAAAAAATTACTGAAATCAAAGAAAATATTCTTAGGAGGATATATATCAGACAATGTAGAACAAAGGACTCTCCTATTGGGTGCCCTAGTGGATAAAGCCTTAGGTCTGGAGTCAAGAAGACCTGAGTTCAAATCCAGCCTTGGATACTTAATATTTGCAGGTCTTTAGGCAAGTCATTTAATTTTACTTTTCTTAAATCTTCTGGATTAGGAAATGGCAAGCTATTCCAGGAAACCCCAAGAACAGTGTGGTCCATGAGATCACAAAGAGCTGGACTCAATTTGACGGGGGTTAAGATTCCTTTCTAATTTCCAGCCCCCATGAATCCCAATGGGATTTCCCAGCCCTCCACCGGATCTGAGCTAACTTAGGCTGTCCCAGCCCCCACTCTAATGATCTGCTCATGTTTCCCCACCCTCCACCCCCAGCCAAACAGTTCCTTATCTAAAAACCCATTAAATTCTATTCAAATTCTAACCCTGGCTGAAACCAGCCGGGAGCCAATATGGGACTCCACCCACGGGCCCCTTTCAAGATTACCAAAAGCCCCCATTATAAAAAGAGGGAAACTGGAGCCCACTCTTTGCAGGAGCTCCAGATATGGCATCCTTATGCTGGCCATGTCAAGGGTTTTTGTCTGCCCAGTGCCAGCCATGGCCCTGGCATCTTTCTATTTTTAACATTACTTCCAAACCCCAAAATAAACTTGTTTTATTAATCTAGGTTTTCAAGTCTGTAAATCCCTTTACAGAGAACTCTTGAGCCACTACTAGACCTCATTTAACTCTGTATCCTTGCGCCGAATCCAAAGGGGTTGCAGGGGAGCTCTATTTGACTTTCTGTTCTCCAAACCTGCAATAACCCTCAATTAACCCTAATTTCATCTAGCTACCCCTTACTTAATTCTCATCAAATTGAATGACTAAACAACAAAACTCAGCTCAATCAAGAGAGTATCACTTGTAAGAATAAACCCCAAAAGTCTAATTAAAAAGGTCAGTAGAAGAAAGTATCATAAAAATATGAGACTTCATTAGTTTTCTCCACCTTTCTAAACTCCTTTTTCTGTACTTTCTCACAGCAGTCTTTATAAGTGACTAGATAGTCCCCTTCAAAATTCTCTAAGGTAATCAAGACCTTGTATACAGTAAGAAATTCAGAAGTAGAAGTCCCAGTCAGAGCCCTTCTTACTGCCTGCAAAAACAAGTTTCTTTCTCTAATTTAGGATCATCCTAAGTGAATCACTGTAGAATTAATGCCCATGTTTACAAAGATATCCAAGTCGCTCCTGGGCAGTCACGGAATCATATGCAGGAGAGTTGAGAAGAAAGATCATAAATAAAATAAAAGGAGAAAGGAAGAAAGATGTACTAAAATAACATCACCCTAATTTCCACCAATTTATTTTTGTGTTTGTTTTTGCTTTTAGCAGCTGCTAACTAAGCCCCTGAATGATCAAGTTAAGGGGATTACTCACTTGGTGGATCAAGGTGATTTAGGGCTAATTTTAACTCTGGCTAAATCTTTCCCTAGGCTAAGAACTAGCACAGCTCCTTTGTTTTCTGGAAATGCAGAACTGGGGCCTGGATTGTGTCCAACTTGAACCCCTAAAGAACTCACCAGGTTCGTGATGGGCTGATTTGATCTCAAATTATTTGATCCTGCCTGTATTCAATCCTAAACCTCAGAGGGCATTCAAGACCGTTAGGACAACTGTCCTGTTTCCACCACTGACACTAGAATTCTTATTTGCAATAAAAAAACACACCCTCAAATTCTGAGTTTTAGAGATAAATTAATAAGGTTATTTTTTAGAGATAGAGAACTAGAAAGAAGAGGTAGCCTCTTCTCTGTCTTTGTAAATTTATTGTATATAAAGATAAGATAAGGGTATAAGGACATTTGATTGATTGCTTACATTCAGGCAATAGGTAGTCTCTGAGGAAAAGGCAGATTCATATGTAAATCAATCTTTAAATTAATCTAATTTGGGAAATTCAAAATATTAATAGAGGGGATCCAAAACAAACACTTGGTAGAATCTAAGCATTCATTGTTACAGTCATCCAGCTTCCCTGAAGTGCCTTTGAGATCCGCTTGACCTCTACAATAAACTATTAGGGCTAGACAATTTTCTAGCCACATAAAACTAAGTGCAAACAATATTAATAAATGATTAAAAATCCACAAGAAAATTCTAGATCTCATCTAAGGGAAATTTCCTAAATTCTCAAGTGTAGCAATCATTAAGGAAGAGAGAGTTATATGTCAAGATTATTCCAATTTTGTCCATTTAGAGCTGAGTAAAGCAGAAATAATAGGACTTGATAAACTTTAAAATCCTGATCACATACCTCACCTGCTATATCAGAACTGATTACTTTATTCACTATCTATTTGGCCATTTGACCCATCATTCCATTCTTGCTTGGTGACAATTTTTAGCTGAGCTCATCCTTGTCTTGCTTCCTTGCTTTCTCAGCTTCAAAGATTATGTCTCTAACTTGTTTGTTTGTCTACCAAAAAATATTTAGTATCCTGACTTTTTGCATCTTAAAAAAGTCTGATCTCTGAATTTCATCCTCTTTTTTCTCTTTGAAAGTATTAGGATCCCTTTCCACATGTTTGGGATATTCCCCAACTGATTTCAATTCACTATCTAGCTTCCATTGCTGGAGTTCTATTAGCTGGTGATGTCCAGTCCATATGAGAAGTTTCATTTCCTAGTTCCCTATTGACATCATAGCCCAATCTCCATGTAATTCCCATCTGTCCATTAACTCTTTGGATATCAGAATCTCTTTGAATATAATATAATTCATTCATCATATCCATCAGACAATAAAAATTTATTAAGCCTCTTCTATATCTCAGGCACTGTGCAATTTGATGATAATAAAAATATGAAAAGGGAAGAAAGTCCTTAACCTCAAGACTCTTACAGACTAATAGGGGAAAAGAAAGTGGAAAGGGGTTTAGTATATTCCTTAAATAGAGGTTTTGGAAGGAGTTTATTGCTCCACCTTCTAATAAAACTTTTTTATAAACCAATTTTTTTTTTCAAAACATGTGCATCTATAGTTTTCAGCATTCATAATGTTGTGCCACAGTCTCCTTGACCTTTTCTACCTCAGTTTCCCTGCACTGGTTTCCCTCATTGTCCTGACTGAGTTTCCATGAATTGTTCTATCTCAGTTTCCTTAACTGTTCTGCCTCAGTCCCCTAAGTCATAAAACCCCCCTGGTTCATTAAGACTGAGGACCATTTGCTCTAAGGTTATAAATTGTCAATGGGAGATGAGGAGCAGATCAGACTTCCTGACTCCTAGCTCCTTCTGCCCCCAAGAATTTGTGACACTGCCCCTCTAAAATATTCCAAAAGATAAGACTATCTCGGATACTTCACTGACATCTTGACTTCTGTTATTCAAACATTCTGACTCTGGCTTTTAGTAAAAGTTTATAACTTCCCCCCAATCCTGATTTTCCCACTTTTTCCTTCCCTTTGTCTGAAGAGCTATAAAAGTGTTCATTGTTTATTCATTACTGGATACTTTGAGACGAGAGTCCTGTCCAGTCAATTAAACTCTCCAATTAATAAAATATTAAAGAAAACTCTTTAATCTCTATCTTGCCTCAGTTTCTCCAGCATTACAGTCCTTGCAAAATGTTATGTTCCAAAATTTTTTTCTTCCTCCCTTTCCCTTACTCCTCTAAATAATCCAATGTATGTTAAACATGTGTAGTTCTTCTATACATATTTCCACAATTATTATGCTACACAAGAAAAATCAGATCAGAAAGGGAAAAAATAAGAAAGAAAACTAAATGTAAACAAATAATAGCAAAAGTGAAAATAACTATGCTGTGATCCATACTCAGGCCCCACAGTTCTCTCTCTCTCTGGGTGTAGATGGCTCTCTCCATTACAAGACCATTGGAACTGGTTTGAATCACCTTGCTGTCTAACAAAATTTTAACTTAAAACTTCTAACAAACTTTCTGGAAAAACTTTAATACATTTAAAGAAGTTAGATGATCTTTTACTATATCCTAACTGATCCTACATCTCTGTTGCTCTTAACGAAAGTGGCAATATTAGAAAAATCCCAAAGGTCCCTGGGTCTAAAATAACCAGTCAACTTTGAGGCAATGAGATAAAAGTTCCAATTTCATACTGTGTCCTTTCTCTCCAAAGTTAGAAAGCTTAAAAATACAACAATAAATAAAATTCAAAAAATGTACAAGTCCCCTGAGAGTTAAATTTGTTGTGATCAATTATCCACAAGATTCCTCCTCTCCTAGCAATCTGGAATTATGCCCAAAAAGTTATCAAACTGTGCATACCCTTTGACCCAGCAGCGCTACTACTGGGATTATATCCCAAAGAAATACTAAAGAGCGGAAAGAGACATATATGTGCCAAAATGTTTGTGGCAGCTCTTTTTGTTGTAGCTAGAAACTGGAAGATGAATGGATGTCCATCAGTTGGAGAATGGTTGGGTAAATTATGCTATATGAAGGTTATGGAATATTATTGCTCTGTAAGAAATGACCAGCAGGAGGAATACAGAGAGGCTTGGAGAGACTTACATCAACTGATGCTGAGTGAAATGAACAGAACCAGAAGATCGCTGTACACTTCAACAACAATACTGTATGAGGATGTATTCTGATGGAAGTGGATATCTTCAACATAAAGAAGATCCAACTCACTTCCAGTTGATCAATGATGGACAGAGGTAGCTACACCCAGAGAAGAAACACTGAGAAGTGAATGTAAATTGTTAGCACTAATATCTGTCTGCCCAGGTTGCATGTACCTTCGGATTCTAATGTTTAGTGTGCAACAAGAAAATGATATTCACACACACACACACACACACACACACACACACACACACACACACACAAAAAAAAAAAAAAAGATTCCTCTTCTCCTGTGGATCCTGTGGGATTCTCAAAGAAAAAGAGAATAAAAGAAATGGCAGTCATTCTGAGCAACAGCTAGAGACCAAATCAGCATTTGGCTTTGACCAGTATATGGCCATGAGAGATCATCTCCATTTGAATAGAAAAGTTGAAGAATGCATGTAACTGTATATTTTATCACAGACTGTGCTCATCCAGGAGCAGGAGAGAAGAGAGAAACAAGATATTGTTTAAAGTACTATGCTATTTTAGCCTTCTCTTTGTGTTTTTCTAAAATGTATTCTGTTAAAGAATATATTTGCTAGATTATATGATGATCAACTATGATAGATTTAACTCTTCTCAGCAATGCAGCCAAACATTTCCAATAAACTTAGAACACAAAAACCCATTTTCATCTAGAGAGAGAACTATGGAGACTGAATGTGGATTGATACATAGAATTTTCACCCTTTTATTTGCTTTTTTCTTTCTCATGATTCTTCTCCTTTTGGTCTAATTCTTCTTGCATATTATGATAGATACAGAAATATGCTTAAAAAGTTTGTACACTTGGGCAGCTAGGTGGCATAGTGGATAGAGTACTAGCCCTGAAGTCAGGAGGACCTGAGATCAAATCTGGTCTCATATACTTAATGCTTCCTATATGTGTGACCCTGGGCAAGTTACTTAACCCCAATTGCCTCAGGAAAAAAAAATGTACATTTATAACCAGTATCAGATTACTTGCTTAGGGAAGGAAGAGGTAAGGAAGGGAGGGGAAAACATTGAAACACAAAGTCCTACAAAAATGAATGTTAAAACAATTTTTACAAATATTTGGAAAAATAAAATACTATTGAGTAAAAAGAATACATTTTCTAGCTCTTTTATTTTTTCTGCTAAACTGTGATCCATTCTACCTTTATGCTGTCAAGTGTCCCTTTGTTGTTGTTGGCATAAGGACTCAGTGGAAGATATGCAGGAGAAAGGGATCTTCCCTAGTATAGGGCTGAGAGCTCAATCTCTCTTTAAGTGGGGGGCTCAAGTATAAATCATTTCAATAACTACCCTTCTAAATCTGAAATCACTATGAATTCAGGCATCAACCTACCTCATATATGTGAGACTTTATACTGACATAAAATGCTATCTCCACTTCAATTAGATGTTTCTTCCAAACAAATTATTCCTATATTCTAAATACAATTCCCAACTCACTAAACCTCCATATAACTTAAAGAAAAATATCTGGCTCTGAGATCTAAGGATCTAAGAAAAGGGAATTGCTAGACAAAATTATTAGATTTCATTGAGATTAAATTGTCATCATATCAAGAAGAGTCATAAAAACAGGTCAATTTAAAAATACAGAGGAGGCAAATAGAAAGAGGGTTGAAAAGAATATAAAGTGTTGAGGAAGAGTGAGGGTCAGAAAAGTCAGAGGAGCAAACTCAAAACATGAAAAGTCATTCTGTCAATCAAATGATGATTACTATAGTTAGTAGATAGGTTGGTACATCATAAAGATTTCAAATAATTCATTTGATTGAACCATTTTAAAAAATTAAAATATTTTAATATGAAAACAAAATTTATTTTCATTTTCAATACATTTTTGTATTTACTTTATGCACAAAAATGTAATGTAGAACTTGAAATATTCCTTAATCAAAGTTGTTTGAAAATTTAATGCAGGGAAGAACAATTGTATGAAAGAATTCTTTTTCCCAATAGCAGTGAATCAAAAAGTGATAAATTGCTTTAAAAATATTCTTTTTCAACAGCCCAATTCAGATACACAATGAGCGACATTAAAATTCTACCACAGGATATCATTCTTTGAACATCAAAATCTAGACATTTAACCTGAAAACTCTTGTTCAAAATTAAACTAATGGAATTTATTTTAAAGGAATTCTTTAGTCTTTCCTTTAGTCAGAGGTCAGCATGACTTTTTATTACATTATATGCCAGAGTGACAGCCTGTCCATTTTCCTTTACAGAATTTTGGATATATTTGTAGCACCTTGAGAGGGTCATATGACCTATGGGACATAGCTTAAAAGGATCCTAAAAGTCATCAAATCCAACTCTCTCATTTTATAAATTTAGACAAAGATAAACTAATTTACCCAATTCACAAATCTAATAAATGTCTGAGTAAGGATATGATTCAAATTCTCCCTGTCCTATACTTTTATTCAAATCACCATGCTTTCTCTTTGACACATGACCAGTTAGATTAAAATTGATACCAAATTATCAACAACTACAAGTCATTATGAGATCACAAATTAAAACAGATATTCTTTTTTCTAGAATTTGTATTATCAATTTGCCTCATAACAAATTAGCATTTCATCCCTATTTATCAATTTCTTATTAGGAATAACCAAGGATCTGGATTTTGAGTCATCACTAAAGATTACGAAGGGAGAAAATCAGAGATTCTCAGCATGTTCAGGCAAGACAGAGACAAAACAATCCACAGAGAGCAGGACAGAAAAGACTTGGAGATAGTAGTATTGTAGGGGAGAAGAAATCAGCTGTCATTTACATGCTTTAGCTTTCATTTTTGGTGGTATTGTATAAAGCCCAAATTCTTAAATTGTGGTTCATGATCCCACAATATTATAATTTATTATCTGTATATGTTTGATTTGTATATCTATTTTATGTACCTATGTATACTTGCAGCTGCATTAAAATTTCTCAGTAAAAAGAGCTTGTGAACAGAAAAAGTTTAATAAGCACAGGAGAGATAATATTAAATAAATAGAAGCAAATGCAAGCTTTTATATAGGAAACACAAGATGACCTATTGATCTTGAAATAAAAAAGTCCATTCTGGGTGGACCAAAAAGATGTGGACAATATTTCCTACCTATATCAAATCTGCATTTCTCAATTTAGATTCACATGTGCATGGATAATACCATCCCCTCTTAAGTTCTCCAAGTTTGGAGCAAGAAATCACTTTCATCTGGTATCCTTAAAGATATCCTTTTAAAAAATGAGCTTGGAAGGAAAAAAGCTATTTCCTGGAATTTTAGATATAGAAGGAGTCACATTAGAGTTCCAGTTTTATCCATACAAAAATGATAGTGCTTCTTTTTTCTAAGTACCTCAAGTAAGAGGGAGCCCATTACTTTTTTTTCTTTTCTTTTTTATTTATTTATTTATTTATTTATTTATTTATTTATTTATTTATTTATTTATTTATTTTTGCTAAGGTGATTGGGCTTAAGGGACTTGCCCAGGATCACACAGCCAGGAAGTGTTAAGTGTCTGAGGATTTGAACTCAGGTCCTTCTGACTGCAGGACTAGTGCTCTATCCACTGAGCCACCCCACCCCACCCCAGCCATTATTTCTTATGTAGTGAATTCTCCCATTGCTCAAACATATGGATATTTTACTCACATACTGAAATGTGAGATTCTATTCTAGACTAAGTGAATGTATATGAAGGGGGTCAGACTGTGTTTTTCATACCTACCATCCAATCAAAATCCTGGTTACTGTTGCCTTCCTCCCTTCCCCTCTCTCTCCCTCTTTCTTTCCCTCCTTCCTTCCTTTCCTTTCTCCCTCCTCTTTTCCTCCCTCTCTCCCTCCCTCCCTCCCTCCTTCTCCTCCTCTCCCCCATCCCCCTCTTTCTCAATTGATTTTTTTTTTTTGACTAGACAAAAGAGGTTATTCTTTGACTCATCTCTTACTTAGTATTAATCACTGAATCGTTGTTGCCTTAAACTGAGACCTTAATTTAAAGAGGTCAAAGTCTCTCACTGTATCCAAGGCCATTTCCAATCATCCTCATATAAATCTGGCCACTGGACCCAGATAATTCTGGAGGAGAAAGTAAGATTGGTGACTTCCCTCACTTAAAAAAATCTAATTCATTTGCATATCATGCATCATCTCACTGATTTTGGTGCTCTTCAAGAATGAAGGAAAAACAACAACAACAAATCCTAATTAAAATCTCATCTTGTATGGGAAGCTTTTCCCAACCCCCTCAATTTTAGTGCCTTCTCCCATTAATTATTTTTCTATTCATCCTATATATAGCATATCTGTATATATCTATTATTTGCTGTCTTCCCTTAATTTGTAAGCTCCTTGAGTATAGAGACTGTCTTTTTTTCTCTTTTTGGATTCTCAGTGTTTGTTTGGCACATGCGTAGTACTTAATAAATATTTATTACTTGATTGATGAAGAGATAAGAAAACATAATAAGAATAGTTCTATTTATCTGCAATACAAATTATATGGAGTTGCATAGGATGAGAAGTCAGAAATGGTTGCTAGGAATCAGATTAGAGAAGACTTTGAGTAGCAGAAAAAGTATTCTATACTTTATCAGGTATGTACCATAATCCTAGCCTCCATGATTACTTGTAAAGTATGGGCTAGCTCCCTGGAGGGCTTCATGGTCAGCCAGAGTCAGAATAAATTAAAGAACTTAGTCTTTAGGGGGAGAAGTGAAGGAGGAAGGCAAGCAGAATCCTCGATTGGAGTCACTAACTTCTCTCCTCCTCCTAGTCTTGCTGCCAAATGACTCTGGCCTTCTTTCCCCCCCTCCCCCGATTCCAATCCTTGCCTATGATTATCTTAACACCAAACATTCAGCAAGCACCAACAGTGAGAAGAGCTATTTATTAAAATATAAGCTAACAGAGTCTTTGTCTTACACAGAATAGGTAATTAGCCATAAGTGCTAGGTTGTCCAATTCAAGCATACCTTTTTGGAGTTTCAGCCCTCTACAATTATTGAAAGAAAAGATTGGCAACTTCCTAAAAGAAACTTTTCCCAATCTCCCCAGCAATCACTGCTCCCTTTATCAAAATTACTTTTTATTTTCTGTCCTTATTTTACATACAAAATCCTCTATGTGAGAGCAACCTTCTTGAAGGCAGATACTATTTAATTTTTCTTTTCACATTCCTGAGCATAGCTCACATAGTAGACCCAATAAAGCCGTGTTAATATGATTTGAATTAAGTTGAATTGAATTGAATTAGGTTGGCTTGAATGAAGCCCATACTTCTGTGTCCATACACTTCACTGCAATTTAAGGCTTTAACTTTATCTTAGTAAATGGTTAGAAGTGAGTTTATTGGACCTGAAAGACAAAGGTAGATCCCAAGCCAGCTTCATTCCTGAGCACTGAGCCATTTGATAATCTGGGTGATATTTCATGCAGCTGCCTCTGAGTTTTTCATTCATACAGGAAGAAAACTGAAGTGGATGAAATTCAAAGCAAATCTAGATTTTAAATGGCTCAATTAGTCCATTTAACTTGGGTAAATTCAATCAATCAATAAATGTTTATTAAGCAGCTGGTTTATTACCAGCTAAATACTGTGCTAAATGTTAAGCATACAAAAAGATAAAAGAATCCCTAGCCTCTAGGAGCTTACAATCTAATTCATATATTCAAAGAAGAGTCTTTATAGGTCAATTGATCCAATATCTTAACTTATAGAGTCCCCAAGAGATTAAATGACTTGCCTAAGGTCACACCAATAGTAAATGAAAGAACTGAGATTTGAACCCAGATCCTTTCAAACTTTCCTTTCACATCAACTATTTCTTATTATTACTTGGTCACCAAGCAAGTATACTATAGAGACAGAAGATTATGAATTCCAAAGTATTAATGAATTTAATCATTCATATTAAAGCTAATGGATTAAGATTGAAATATGCCCAAGTCATATAGTTGATAGAATTGGCAGAGTATAGAGCTTTTGAGTGTTTGATTTGAAAGGACTGTAGAGAGAGATGTCAAAGCTACAGCAGCTGAACAGGACTGGAAACACTGAAAAACAGCCAGCAACACCCTATCACTTGAATAATGATTTGTCTCCTTTCATCTTGAAGTGTCTGTCCTTTAAGAATTGATGGGTACTCTTAAATTGTTCTAGGGTGAAATATACTGGGGGAAGAGAGATGAGAAGAGGGGAGAGATTGAGGGGGAAGGTCTTAAAACCTGCTTAGTTGACATGTTTCTTATCTGAAAATGTTTCTTTAATATCGGAAATAATGTTACAATGGGAAAAAAAAGAAAATGCACTAAACATTAAGGTGAAACTGTAGCATAATTTAAATCCTCTTAGAAAGTAAATCAGTGATAGCAAGCATTTAGTAGCAGCAGCAGCAACATTTATATAATTTTGTGCAACTAGGTGGCATGGTGATTAACCCTTGTGGAGGTTTGGGTGGGAAGGGAGAAGGTCTAGGCTGGGAGCAACAATCAGAATATCATCCCTAACAGTATAAGGTAAAAATTTGTAAGCAGAAAGTGGTATTTATTTGGGTTGAGAAATCTTCATAATTTCTCTTTAGCACCAGGCCCTTAACATTTAAGGTGATAACCTGACATAAAACTCAGACTATGAAAAATACAAAAACCCTTTCCAAATTTTCTTATTGTACTAACTGTAAGTGATAAAATTCAGTTCAACAAACATTTCATAAGAGCCATCTATATTCAAATCATTATACAACAGCAGGCCTTAAAGCTCATCTTCTTATATTTTTCTCTATTTTCTAGATTCTGATTAAAAAGTGAATCCACTTGACTTTACTATCTCAGACATCAATTATGTAGGAATTTCAATTTCTGACAGAATCTCAAACATAAGCACCAAATTCATATTGTAATACAGGCCAGGAGATTCACATGCTATAGGAATTTTTTAAAGTCTCCTACAGAAGAGAGACATAAAGAGATATGGAAATACCTTAACCCCGTGTCTCTAAGGAGACTGGATTTGTATTTATATGTGTATGGCTAGGCAATCATTTCCTTCCTCTTCTAGCTTTAAGAAATGAGTTGGGTTTGAAGTCTGGGAATACAATTCCAGGGGAGGGGTTCAGATAAAAATCACTTTCCTTAGTCACTCTAAATTACTTTTTCCTTATAGTTGCCTCAACTGGCAAAGTACAGGAAAGAAACACTTTCACTCCAGATCTAGAAAGTAATACTAGCTTTAGTTGTAACTGGCTTATCTTCACCACCCATGATATGCTTATAACATAAAAGGCAATTATGAATACAAAATAAACGTATTTATAAAAACAAGCAAGTGAAACAGGAATAGAGTGAACCATAGACTTAGTTTAGGCAATACAATTAACAACAGTGAGGGATTTCTGTGATGTAAGAGTGAAATAAAATTTCAGCTGAGACAGGAAGAGAACTATCACTACCCATACCCCACTTCCACAATGAACAAAGTAGCTGAGAATGTAGGGACATATTGGAGTTCTAGATTTTCTCCACATCACTATGACTACAAAATGGGGGAATGTCTCTCATTCACCATGGAAAGGTCAGGCATTGAGTATTATTGTACTCATCCTTCTCCCAAATGTGTCTCCACCAATCAGGAACCATGTTTCTCTGTGTATAAACAATATCATAAGGTTATCCTACAGGAAAACTACAAGTACATCTGGGAATATATCATTATCCAAATAGTTATTAAAAATAAGAGACAGAGCCTTTGAGTTATTAACACTATATTTTCCAACAATCTATGACAAACATTGCTCAAAGAATGGATTCTCTCACTGGAGAAAATCTTTGCCATTAAAGCATTGGGTTTGGTTGATTTTAATCATAATTAATGAAAAATATATGAATCTCTACCTTTTAGCAATGCAGGTGGCAGAGATATTGTATACAGGTTTCATGCTGAGTGGTAGAAAGGTAAGACTGAGGGGAAAAGGTTAATTTTATTTTTTATATATAATCTTTTTTATTTAGAATTTTTCCCACAGTATATATGCATGAGTAATTTTTTTTATAATATTATCCCTTGTATTCATTTTTCCAAATTATCCCCCCTCCCTCCACTCCCTCCTCCCCGATGACAGGCAATCCCATACATTTTACATGTGTTACAATATAACCTAGATACAATATATGTGTGTAAACACCATTTTCTTGTTGCACATTAGGTATTAGATTCCGAAGGTATAAGTAACCTGGGTAGATAGACAGTAGTGCTAACAATTTACATTCACTTCCCAGTGTTCCTTCTCTGGGTGTAGTTATTTCTGTCCATCATTGATCAACTGGAAGTGAATTGGATCTTCTTTATGTTGAAGATATCCACTTCCATCAGAATACATCTTCATACAACATTGAAGTGTACAGCGATCTTCTGGTTCTATTCATTTCACTCAGCATCAGTTGATGTTAAGTCTCTCCAAGCCTCTCTGTATTCCTCCTGCTGGTCATTTCTTACAGAGCAATGATATTCCATAACATTCATATACCATAATTTACCCAACCATTCTGCAATTGATGGACATCCATTAAACTTCCAGTTTCTAGCTACAACAAAAAGAGCTGCCACAAACATTTTGGCACATACAGGTCCCTTTCCGCTCTTTAGTATTTCTTTGGGATATAATCCCAATAGCGGCAATGCTGGGTCAAAGGGTATGCACAGTTTGATAACTTTTTGGGCATAATTCCAGATTGCTCTCCATAATGGCTGGATTCTTTCACAACTCCACCAACAATGTATCAGTGTCCCAGTTTTCCCACATCCCCTCCAACATTCATTATTATTTGTTCCTGTCATCTTAGCCAATCTGACAGGTGTGTAGTGGTATCTCAGAGTTGTCTTAATTTGCATTTCTCTGATCAGTAGTGATTTGGAACACTTTCATATGAGTGGATATAGTTTCAATTTCATCATCTGAGAATTGTCTGTTCATATCCTTTGACCATTTATCAATTGGAGAATGGTTTGATTTCTTATAAATTAGGGTCAGTTCTCTATATATTTTGGAAATGAGACCTTTGTCAGAACGAAAAGGTTAATTTTAAACAAAATAACAACAAAGAGAGCTGGCTTGGAATTTAAGCACTATTTCTAATACACACTGGTTGTGTGACTTGGACATGCCTTTTAAATTCTCAGTGTTTCTCTAGGCAATTGTTTAAGATTCTAAATGGAAGAGAATGTATAACATATATTTGCAAAGGGATTCTACAGGAACTCCTATTTATGAAAACAAATATCTGTCTTATCCTAAATAAAAATAAAAATATCAAAATGTACACAGTAACCCTAAAGACACAGAGATGATGCATTCCTTCAAAGAAGAATTTGCCAATAATGCACTGCCTCGCTTTGGGCAAACCAATTCACCTTTTGGGTCACAGTTTCTTCATCTATGCAATGAGGAGGTTGGATCAATTGATCTCAGAAGACCTTTTCAGAAATAACATTCAATATTTCCAGGTTTACAAGTCAGTACATCTTCTAACAATGTAGATAGCAGAGAGAGGGGAAGACGTTTTATGTGGTTCTGTGCTATAAGTACAAAGGAGAGATTGGAATTGGTGATGAGGGTAAAAGAACTGCTGCTAATTTGTTCATTGGAGTGAATAAAGGGAAAGACAGAAAAAAAACAGAGAGAGGCAGAGAGACACATGCAGAAAGAGAGAAAAAGAGAGAAAGAAAGAGACAGAGACAAAGAGAGAGAAAAAGAGAGGGAAAAGAAGAAAAGAGGAGGGGAGAGAAGAAGAAAGGAGAGGAGAGCAGATCAGAGGACAAAAGAGTTCAGGAGAGTAGAGAAGAGGAGAGGAAACATACACACACACACACACACAGAGACAGAGAAACAGAGACAGAGACAGAGACAGGCAAGCACACAGAGAGAGAAACAGAGATTTATATTTGCATGTAATTAAACTTCTTGGGGTTAATTTCAAATTGTTGCAGTGGTTGTTATCCTGTTGCTGTCAGGTCTTCTGAGAGTTCTCCCCTCTGACAAACCCCAGCAGAGCAATTCGAAGTTAATATTGAAGTTAATGTCCTGAAGTCTTTCAGGTTCCACAATGGTTAAGCACTTGTTTTGGTGTGAGAGGTGTAAAATACATAGCAAGCAATTCTTTGAACATGAACATTTGCTTCCAGTCAACATCGACTGTAATTATCTTAAATTATTTAGTGATAAAGTCAGGATGGAAGGAGAAAATAAAAAGGAAAAAGTCATAGTGTCCTTGCTTGAGTATTAACAGAAATTTTCAGAAATGCACACAAATGGGAAAGTCTCATCCTCCTTCACAAGTTGGAACTTTGCCAATTACTGTTTAGTGAGTCAGATTTTATTCTGAAACATTTTGACATTACATCAGAAATCTATGCTCAAATATTCTTTAAAAGGAAAAAAAATTACAGTGCATAGTACAGGTGTAGTCTTCTTTGCTTCTAAAGATGAAGAGATTCAGGTAAACACAGGGGACCAAAAAGTCATGACTATGACATAATGATGTCTTAGTCTGAGAAAGAATCATTTCTTTTTGACATTTACCAGTTGTGTGACCCTGGGCAAGTCATTTAATCCTGACTGCCTTGCAAGGGAAAAAAAATCAAAACTTTTCTTGTGCATAGAGCAGTAAGTACATAATAGAAAAAGTAGTGAGTACATAGTAAAAATAGAATTTGAATTTAGGTCCTTTAACTCCAAATCTAAGCCTCTTTCTACCATTATACTTCAAAATTGTTATTTATCACTTGAATACAAGCAAAAGGACAACATTTTTCCTGATGTGAATCAGCAGTTTACTTTCCCCTACCTCCCTATCTGCTCCCTTTCAGCCTTCTTTGCTGGTTCCATCCACATCAGCTCCACTCAGATGTTACCCAAAGTGCATCCTGAACATTCTTTTCTCTCTCTCTATACTTGGAATAAATTTACCAACTTCCATTGGTTTAATTTATCTCTGCACACATAACTTCTACTTATTCACATACAAATCTATGCGTATTTGCAAACATATGATTGGCATACATAATGATACATGCATATAATGAAATATATAATAGCACATGTGTGTGTATTTTGGGAAGCAATCCCCAATTCTAATCCCAGTCTTTCTAACCTCAATTTGGTCCCCTCAGTCTTACATTACCCATTATATATTTCAAACTTTATGTTATGGAGATATCTTAAATTCAACATATCTAAAATAGAACTCATTATCTTTCCCTTCAAGTGCTCTACTCTTTCATACTTTCCTATTTCTGATGAAGAAACTACCCCCCACAGTGTATCAAATTTATAATCTCAATATTATCCTGAACTTATTTTCCTCACTTCACACATCCAGTCAATTGCCAAATCTTGTTACTTCTTCTTTTTTAACATATTTCATATAAAACTGTTTCTCTCCAGTCTCCATTCATACATATCACTTTATTTCAGGCTTTCATCACCTCTTGCCAAGACTATTGCCATGAATTCTAAATGCTTCTCCCTAATTCAAGATTTTTACTAATCTAGTCCATCCTCTACATTGAATGCCAAAGTAATTTTCCTTAAGTATAGTTCCTACCATTTTAACTCCTCTACTCAAACAACTCTATTAGTTATGTATTATCTCCAGGGTAAAATATAAACTCCTCTGATTAGCTTTTAAAACCCTGAGCCTGACCTATTTTTTTTCCAGCACCATTGGACATTGCCCTCTCTACTCAGCCACTCCCACTTTGAGATCCAGAGAAACTGGTCTTTCCCCTACTTCTCTATGATGCTTTTATCTCTTTTCTCCATGACTTTTCACTAGCTTTTCTCATCCCTGTAATGCATTACCTGCTTTCTTCCACCTCACAGAGTCACTCTCTTGTTGAAGATACAGCTCACTCATCTACTATATGAAGCCATTCCTGATCTTCTCAAAATATTAGTTCTCTTCTTCCCAAACTACCTCATGTTTAATTACTCTTAATATTCTTATATTTGCTGACTTTCTATTTATTCTGTACATAGTTTTGTGCATACTCCTTCCATTTAAATTAAGTCCTTTGTGGATAGTTATTGCTTCATTTCTTGTACTTGCATCCTTATAGCCTAGATTAATGACTGGCATTCAATCAATGTTCATTGGTTCAATTAATGTTAATTGATTAATTAGTATTACATCCATGGAATTTTCCTTTTTCTTATAGGTTTTCTTTTAGTGACATGTTGGGACAGATAGTCTATGGGTTTATTTTTTTCATTTAATTAGTTAAAAAGTCAATAAACATTTATAAAGTGCCAGGAAACATGCTAAGAACTGGAGAGACAAAAAAGAGGCAAAAGACAGTCTTCACCTTCAAGAAACTCATAGGGGAGACAACAAGGAAACAACTGTATATAGAGAAGCTCCATATTTCTCTATTTATCTAAATATCTAGGATACCAAATCCTTTTCAGAAAAAATGGATACAAGGATTTTTTTTCCCACTTGACCACTTCTCTTCTTATCTTAAGTGAATTAATTTTATCTGTGTAGAAGCTTTTGGGTTTCATGTATTCAAAGTCATCTGTTTTATCTTTTATAACTCTCTGTATCTCTTGTTTGATTAATAATACATTTTCTATCCATAGCTGTGAGAGATCTATTTCTTTCTGAATTTTTGATAATATCCTCTTTAATATTAACATCATATATTCATTTAGAATATAGTATGGAATATGGTTTAAGGTGTTCATCTAACATTAATTTCTGCCAGACCTCTTTCTGTTTTTTCCAGAAGATATTTTTTTATTAAATAATTTTTCTTTTTTCTTTTTTCTTAGGTACTTTATGTTTTTCACTTTATCAAATATTGTGATCCTCCTTTATTTCTTCCATTTATTTATCTGGTTTTAAATACTATCAGATATTTTAAATGACTATTGTTTTGTAAAATAGTTTAAGGTTTTTCCTCATTTCCTTTTATATTCTAGATCTTTTATTTTTACAAGTGACTTTTGTTATTATTTTATTAGGTTCTGCAAAGTATTCTATTGGCAATTTAATTGATATAGAATTATATATGCAAATAAATTTCAGTACTAATGTCATTTTTATTAAATAGGCACAGCCAAGCTGAACATTCCTGCAGCTATTCAAGTTGTTCTTTATTTTTTAAGAAACACTTAGCAAATGAATCTATTCTTTTATGGAATTTTGTTGGGCTGATTTCCAGATATTTTATAACATTTGTAATTATTTGTCATGGGATTTTGCTTTCTATTATTGCTTCTTGACATCGATAAATTTTTAATGTGTTGAACCAAATTTATTGCATTAATAATAGAAAATAATAAAATTGAATTTCTTTATATTGGGTCTTAGTTTCTTTTGCTGCAAAATGAGGCAATTAGATTAGATAGCCCCCTCTCAGTTCTAAACCTACACTTGCTACTTAAGGATATTATCATCTCTTTGTTGTTTTATAGTGTCTTAATTAAGATATTAATAATAATATAAAGGCCCCATTAAAGAATTTTTCTGGTTCCTTAATTTAGAATGTATATACTAATCTAATAAAGTGAAAGCCCAAGCTAACTCAACAATCTTTTATCATTCAACAACCTGACAGATCAGAGATTTAAGATAAACTGTATACCCAAGGTCAAGTAGGAGTAAAGTAATAGGAATAAAGCCAGAATCCAGGTGTTGTCTTCTGGTGCATGCTCTTATCATTGTCCCATTTTGCTGCCTCGACTGTGTGTGTGAACTAGATTATACTCTCTCCCACTTACTTGTAAACACTTTGAGAGCAGGTACCCCATCTTATTTACCTCTGTATATTCCTCAGGGGACAGCATAGTACCTTTTTCAGAATAAATGCTCAGTAAATATTTGTTGAATGAATAAATGAATGTGTAATATGTAGTTCATACCTTTTAATAGAGTTAATGAATTATGCAGTAGAACCATAGTCTACTGTTAGTAGAAAAAAAAACCTAACATTCCCACTTCTAGCTATGAATTTTTTGAACATCAAGCTTGTTTTCTTTTTCTTCCTGCTGAGACCCCAGGAAAGCTGGTACACATAGTTCCTAGTTCTGTTCATACTTCCTTGGGGAAATGCAATTCATAGCAAAGGATCAGGATTTCATCTTGATGACTGGGGACTTTCCATTCTCAAATACACATCTGATGGAGGCCTTTGACAATGAGCCAGAGAATACTTGAAAACAGCAAAGTTCTTATGAAGACTACATCAAAAAAAAAAAAAAATAAAAAATAAAAGAATCTCTCTCCCCCAATCCTTGCTGTGTAGTAAAGGACTTCTTTATCTAGATATGATGGCAAATTTAAACCTTTTTTAAAAAGAATTTTTTTAATATGTTGTTGATGTTTTCTTCATCTCTCTTATTCAGTTTTTAAAAGCTGCAAAGGAGAAGTTAATAGGTAAAATGAATTCAGATGAATACCTAGGTCCATTGAGGCAGAGAACTAGTTCTAATCTATCTGAGACCAGCTAGAGGACTACCAAGAGCTGAAGAGAATAAATTAAAATAATTCCTTTCTGTCAATGAATAACTTCTTTATGGTTTGGCTATTGCAAATGTGCTGGAAAAAATTCACCAGATGCTGAAATGCTCCTTTAAGGTTATTGAAGACTCTGGGAGATGAATTCTGGGAGAGCCCTCCTTCACAGAAATTTTTGCTTTCAAACTGTACTCTGTGTGCTACTAAGGCAATGGTCAAGGTTGACTACATTTACCATGGCTACTTAAGGGTAGAATAATTTGTCATCTAGTAAAAAGGTGTTCCCCTTTCAAAATGGACAAAGGCTCTTTGTATTAATGAAGTTATAAGACCTCTGGACTATGCCCCTCTGTAATTCAACTAGTTCTTTCACTCTTTCTCTCATCTCTTTTGTCAGGTGGAAAATGATAAATCATAGGAAATTTAGTTTCTGTGTGATGCTTCTTCAACTTTCTGCAAATTATTTACTGCAGGTATGATAATAGTCTTAAAGGGTTCAGCTTTAGATTTTGATATTGCTTTGGAGACAGCAAAGATTCTAAGTATGGCATTAACTCATTGTGCTCAGCTCCCTTCAACTCCTCCCTTCTTTCCCATTTGTTGATGAGTACATTACCATTTTTCCTTTTGGAGAGGTTTACAGCCTACTTACAATCTTCAACTTTGTACCTGCACTTTAATTCATATATCCAATCTATTGCTCACTTCCATTTAATCTCTTCTATCATCCCCCTCTCTTCTCCATCCCCTTATCTCCAACATAGCCTCACCCTATTTGTCCTGATAGAGATACTGGACATCCTCTACCCTACCCTGATCCAACAGTGTCCTTTTTTCTAGTTGGATTGATTTTGTTGGGGCAAAAGCTTTTTTTTTAAATATCTTATAATTAAAATTATGTCTTTAGATATTTGGAGATCAATTCTATGTCTCATTTGGTTAAGAGCTATTTCCTTATTATAGAGATGAATGGCATATATTTTGGGGGTTTAGTTTTTTGTTGTGGTGATGGTGGTGATGTTTTTGTTGGTTAGTTGGTTGGTTTTGTTTTGTTTTGTTTTTAATGGAATGATTTAAGATATCTGATCATATATCCATGAGTATTTTGCAGTATATCATGTAAAATTCAATACACATTTATTAAATACCCTATTAGTTAAGAGGACTGTGCTAAGTGCTAGGGACATAGGCACACTTTTTTAAAATGTTAAAAGGAAAATTTGGTGACAAAGTAAGTAGAGCACTGGCTATAGATTAACCCAAGTACAAATCCAGCTTCAGACACTTAAAGCTACATAGTAACTCTGAAAATATAACTTAACTTTTGCCTTCTTCACTTTCTATATTTGTAACATTAGGATAATAAAAACTCTCTCTCCTAGAGTTTATATGTATATAAATATATATATATATATAGGTATATATGTATATAATTTTTAAATGAGTGAGAATTTCTAAGAATTTGGAGGCATTAAAAAGTATTTATTCTTTTCACATAAATTAAAGCTTATTTTTAAGGGGAAAGTGAAAGAGTTTTTTAAAGAGTTCAACTTATGAAATAGTAATGAATATGCACAATACAACTATCTTGCCTCTTACCAAGTGATTAATCAATTTTTTAACAAGAGAGGAGCAACAGGAGTACCACCCTTGAGAGTAATGGCCTATAAAAAAGGTTAAAGGATAGAGGCTGTAAGATGTAGATGAAGAGTCCTTGTGGCTTCAAAGTATATTCCATTAAGATATCAGGGAGACCTCATATTTTCATATAATAGAGTCGCAATATAACATAATAATACAAACAGTAAATAAAGTCACTTCTTAATTCTTCTAAGTCATTATGTAGGATAAGCCTTCCTGAATTCTTTCAAAACATCTGTTAACCTCCAAGCTGACTTAGCAGCTTTCTGAAAACTGTCTCTATCCAATATTGAAAAGACTTCCTACAAGATCACTACTATTGCTTGTAACCACTATGCATTTCTGTAGGGCCAAATTCTCCTATTGCACAGGAAGAAACAATAATGACAAAGAAGGAGATATAATAAATGAGATAAAAGTATCACAATCTTTGGCTTCATGATTCAAGTTTTATCACAAAAGAATAAGTCTTTTCAAAACATTAAAGCACTAATATGATAGATAAAAAAATTATTTGAATAGAAATGCATTTCCATTGAAGTCAGCTATTGTTAGAATGAATAATTGAGGTTTGAGTTTTCAAGGGCTATATTTTTGTATGGTGTTTTCTTTTCTAAAAGTGTGGAAAATAGCCTTCATCTTGAAAATTACTCTGATCACTAATTTTTGAACACTAGACAAAATCTAATCCAATTCAAAAAAGCTGTTAAGTGACCAAAAAAAAATCTTATCCTCAAGTTGTTTGCATTCCATTAGAACTCTAAAATGTTGAGTAAATACCAATTATTTTCAGTAAAAGGAAAGCATTTCCAATTGGGAAGGGGTATGGTATGTAGTAGTTGTCATTTAATAGTACCTGAGGTCGGAGTGGAGCTTTGAAGGACACTAGCAATTCTTCAAGATGCAAGGAGGGAACACTTTCCAGGAAAGAGGGACAAACTTATGAAAAGACATGAAAGTATGTTTTGGGATATTGGGTATGTGGAATATGAGTTAAGTCTCATTTGGCAGAAATAAAGGTAACGTGGCTGAGAGCAATCAATTATACCTACATTTCATTGGATGAAATTCTGGGATCCACAATTGGCTCCTGATATACATGGACAGACACCATGGCAGGACTGTTCTCATCTTGTGAACCAAATCTCAAGGATAGGTCAGTCCATAATAGTAAGTGCTGTTGAGGAGTCTTCTATTTCATATCTGGAGATGGAAGAAGGAAAACACACAGCTTGATTTCAATCATTTGATATAATTCCTTTCCTTTTACTCCTAATAATGGAAAGATTATTTTATAAAATCCTTTAAGAGAAAATAATACATATCTATTTCCTCAAATTATTTTGAAACTCAGTCCCATTGTCATGATTTTTAAATATTTGGCCATTTTTTTTTAGTGAATTTTAGTCTTATTAGAAAAAAATATATATTCTTTTGCTCTTTCCACCACCCATATTTCACTTTCTTGACCTGTATGCATATTAATCTTCTATAATTATCCAATCAAACATTCATTCATAATCCTTTTCTCCTAGATAGCATTCCAACTAGTTTTCAAATGACAGTTTTTATTCCCATTATGCCAAAGACAAAGTTCTTCTAAAAGATGCCTAAAACCACATTTATGCAAGTTTTTTAGTAGAGCAAAACAGTGATGAAGTATGTCAAATAATTAATTAGATATAATATGATGCGTCTATTGAATGTGTCAAAATGTAGATGTAAGCTAAGTAGTAGTGGGCTGCTAAGTGATGTGGTAGTCAGAATGAAGGATGAAAATTTGGAAGGTCTTAGTTCAAATTCTTCCTCAGACATTTATTCAATATATTAGCAAATGGTTTAACTCCTGACCTCAGTTTTCTCATCTGTAAAAATAGAGAAAATAATAGACTTCTCATCATTGCACTCCTGACTCTTCATCATTTTCTACTTCTTCCCCAGCAACCTCTTTATTTTGGAAATGTTTAAAACCTGCAATCCCCTCATCTAAATAGTGAGTTCCTTCCAGGACCACCATTTATTTATGATCAATTCTCTCCTGGCTTTGCTCCAAAGTCTTTGGACTGTTCCACCTATTCCTGTTGTGAGTACCATCAGCTCCTTTCAACTGTCTCCTTCCAGCTCATTTTTCTGTTTTATCTTCCTTTTTTAGAGTGTAATTATTCCTCAAGGCTCAGGATTTTATTTTTTGCTCATATTTATATTCCCAGTGCTTAGCATAGCACTTAGCATATTATCAGAGCTTAGTAAATGTTTTATGTGTCTATCTAACTATCCATCTATCTATTTCACAAGGTTGTTAAGAGAATCAAATGACAATATATGTACATATATATAATATATATATAAAGCACTATATAAATACGAATTATTACACTTATTATTTGCCCAACAAAAAGCATATTACAGGACAGTATAGCAAATTATAAAGTATGGTTGGGGTGGAGGGTAGGAGCAAATATAACTATTTTTATCTCAGATGAGACATGACTCAGCAATTTGGGAAAATAGAAAGACTTTCTTTAAGGCTAGATCAAAAGACTGATATTAAAAAACATTTCTGACTTGATTTGCATAAAAAGACACTTTTAAAATTAGAATATAACAAATCAGATTTTTTCAAATTTGCAATTCTTAATTCATAAAATATTTAAGAGGCAAAAAATGGAAAAGATGAGATAAAGATGGGCAGGTAAAAGATCAGCTATATCAATTTACGTGAATTGGTTTGAGAAATATAGTAGAATGCAAGGAATTAGAAAAATGAAAAGTTTATTGTGAAAAATAGGTTGTAACATATGACCAGTTTATTTAGAACTGGAAAGGACCTTACAGCTCCTTCTCATTTTACCGGGGAAGAAACAAATTCCCAAAGAGAACCTCAGATTCTGAGAGCTGGAAGAGATCTTCACAGAACCTATTCTGATTCATTTGTTACCAAGAATCCCTTCCTTTTCATCCTCTACAAAAGTTTGTCTAGCTTGTTAATTAGAAGAGACAGCCTCAATAAGGAGGTTGGTATACTTTTTGAGAATGTTAGAAAGTTTTTCCATGTACAAAAGTCAATATAGTCTAAGTACTTTTACTTTGAAAACTACTTTTCATGTGGTACCACAAGATAATTGATTTCAGCATCATAAATTGAGAACTGGAAGGGACTTTAATGGCCATATAGGTTATCTAGGAGAATACTCCTAAATATTTAACAACTGGCTCTCTGGAAAAAAAATAAGTTGCTTGTGCTGACACACACTTTTAAGGTTTACTAGCTTTAGTAGCATTTTCTCCATCACTTTCCTAAGTCTAGACAGTCAACAAAACAATGACTCAAGCCCTAATTTGTAGGATTTGCCCATTTCTGAGGTATAAATTCTCACACTGAAAATTTAACATAAGCCATGTCAGCTGGCTCTAGCAGTCTTCTGGAACAAACTCCCTTTTAAAGTGAGGAACTGAGATGAAAAGATAAATGACATACTTCAGATGATCCAAGTAGAAAAACTGAGATTTAAATTCAGGTGTGTTAACTATATTGTTCCCTAATATGTTACCAATATGTGGACAATCATGTCAGACTTTCCTCCATACTCCTCCCACCCCCAGTCAACAAACTCCAGTGGATCCCTATTATTTATGGAATCAAGTATACTTTTCTCTTTTTGACTTTGAAAACCCTTTAAGACTTAGCCCCTTCATACCTTTCTCGTCTTCTTATATAGATAGTTCATGATTATTATGAAAAATGAATTATTTAAAATGATCACATATATTTGAAATTGCCTTGTATGAACTTAAAATTATGTAAAACATAGTAATTGGTTCTGATCCAATGGTAATAGACAGTACAAATAAGACTAATGCTAGCATTTTAAGGGTATTCACTTTTTCTACAATTCTGGACGTAACTTACTTTACTTCCTTTACTATACAAATGACATTGGCTTTCTTAACATTCCATCTTCCTGTTCCCTACCTTTTCATATGTTTGTTCCCCATGCCTGGAATGCTCTTCATTTTCACCTCCATATTTTTGGTTCCTTTACTTCCTTCAAGACTCAGGACTAATGACATCCAAAAGCATGTTTTTTCATTTTGTCACAGTACTTAGGCCAGTCTGCTTTCATTCTTTTTAAACTTGTCCTTGATTTCCTGAACTTTATGCTTCCTTCTCTCTCTTTTCCTCTCCAGCAAGCTTTTAGATTATGTTTTGTATGTTATCTTCCCCTATTAGAGTGTAAGTTGCTTAGCTGAAGGAACTGCCATTCTTTTTTACTTATATTTGTATTCCTAACATTTAGCACAATTCCTGGAACATATTAATTAAGAGATTAATAAATTCTTGCTTTCTTCCTTACTTCTTTTCTACTTCACTCTCCCTCACATATACACATATCCTCTCCTACTAATACTTTATCTTTGAGAGATTATCTCTCCCTTGCATATATACTCACACATATACTACATAAGTGTGTGTATGTGTGTTTGTACATGCATTTCTATATAGTCATTTGGGATGTTATTTCCCTCATTAGAATATGAACTCCTTGAAGGACAGGAGAATATTTTTACCTTTCTTTGGATCCCCATCCCTTAGCTCAATGACTGGAACAGAAGAAGTGCATTATACATGCTTATTTATGGTCTAACTTGGGTGAACCTTTTTCTTGTTCAATCATCTTTCAGTCATGTCTGACTCTGTAACCTCATTTGGAGTTTTCTTGGCAAAGATACTAGATTGGTTTTCCATTTCCTTTTCTAGTTATAAAATAGACGAATAAATTGAAGTCAACAAAGTTAAGTAAATTTCCCAGGATCAGTTAGTTGATTTGTTAGTTGTCTTCATTCTCAAAGGACAAAAGTGACATCATTATGTTAGTCAATTTAGTTTGTCTGACTAACTCATCAGACCAATAAGAGCTTAGAATGCTCTGTCACAGGTTGGATACAAATAGTCTCTATGAACATTTGGGGTGATTTCTCTAACTTTGCAATTTTCACATTTCTTCTGAGCTAAATCAGTGCTCCTTTGCTTATGATCACACATAGAAAGTGGCTGAGGCCAAATTTGAACTCACGAAGATAAGCCTTCCTGTCTCCAAGCCCAGCACTCTGTGTCCTGAACTACCTAACTGCCCAAGTGACTCATTTATATAATATTCTATTATTTCCCCAATGCTTCAACAACTGAAAAATGTCCTACTTGTAGAAATCAACAGAGATTGAACCCCAAGAAGCACCCTGACACTGACCACCCTTCCATGTGAAATTTCTACTTATCTTTTGTTTAAAAGAATTGTATTTGAAGTATCCTGTCTCTGAGCATCTTTGCAGGAACTGTCTCCCAAACTGATCAGTTTTCTTCATTTTTGAAGCTTTATACCAGATCTTACCTGCCGAGCCAGAGAAGCAGTCATTTTTGCATACTAAATGTATCGAACTGACATCTGCCTTTCTGTAGCTTTCACATTTTACTCAAATTATTCCCACTGCTTCCATCTAGGTCCCAACATATCATACTTCATGATACCACTTCAAATGATATTTCAATACTCAGACTGGTCATTTGTTTCTTACTCTTCTCTAGGACAAAGATTCACAGTTCCTCCAAGAGCACCTTTTATAATATATTTTCCATTTCCTTCATCATCATATTGTCTTGTCATCTTCTGGATATGTTTGAGAAGTTAAGTGGAGAAAGAAATTAATATTAATATAATGTCTACTATATTTCAGGCAACCCTTCAATGTGATTTCATTTGATCTTCACAACTCTAGAGAGGTAGATGTTATTGTCGCAATTTTGCAGCTGAGGAAACGGAGCAAACAAGGTTACACAGCTGGTAAATGACGAGATTAGATTTTAACTCAGATCTTCCAGACTTTAGGTCTGGCATCTTGTCATCTGAGTCTCTTAGCTGCTTCTTAAGGGGAAGAGACTTGTCCAAGATAACACAAGCACTAAGTAACAAAGGCAGAAGTCAAACTCAGGTCTTCTAACTCCAATACTTTTTCCATGTTGACATGTTGTTTCCCTTTAGTTCAGAATATAGATAATATATGAACTTAGAGAAGAATGGCCAAGTATGAAAGAAGTTGTGAAACAGTGACAGCTAGATGGCTCAGGGAAAGGAGCACCAAGCCTGGAGTAAGGAAGATTCATCTTTCTGAATTTAATTCTGATCTCAGATACTTCCAAGTTGCAAGTCACATAATTCTGTTTGGCTCAGTTTCCTCATATGTATAATGAATTGGAGAAAGGAATGGCAAATCACTCCAGTATTTTTGCCAAGAAAACAACAAAAGGGGTCACAAAGAATAAACTGAACAACAACAACAAAGAAGTAGCAAGCAAGGAAAATTGTGACAAGAGTTGGATTTATAAAAGCATTAGTATTCCTTCATCAACTTGATGTTTTGTATAAATCCCCAAATTTTTCTTAGAAAGCCACAAATAATGAGTTAAAATAAGCCTTGCTTTTTTCCCATTCAAAAATGACAAATTATTATTTTAAAAAATTCAGGCTTCTCAGTTGGATTTGGAGCATTAGCCCTATAATTACATTCCACTGTAAGGTTAATTGAAGAATTGCTTTCTTGCCACTAAAACTTTAACATTTTTTGTAATTATCCAATTCTTATAACAGCAGTAAATATTGAAAAAACAATTCATTTGAAGCTATTTCCGTTCTTATGACTAAACAATGAGAAAATCCATAGAAACCATGTCGTTTTGACAAATAATCTTTCAGTCTATCTTAACAATTACAAGAATGAAAGAGAACATTTATGTGGGCAGAGGAGATGCTTTCCCAGACGTTCTGATTTTCAGGCATATTTTCTGAGAGGACAATTAAAAGCTGTTTTTGTACATAGTCCAGACTGGAAATTTGATGGTACTGGATGCTACAATTCACTTTGTGGGATCAAGGGACTTCTCAGGTAAAAAACTCATAGAAAACCTAAGACACCTCCTCAAATGTTTTAATACATTTTGCCTCTTGTAAATAACATCCTGTTTCCCTGCAGATCAGTACTTCATTGTCCTTGAGCTGAATGATCCTCTCTCTCTTGGAAGCAGAATAAATGTTACCATTTAGAGAGCTTTTTTGAGGACATAGCAAATCTCATTTAGCCCTCATGAGTAATTACACTTGGCTACAATTCTGTGTTGTTTCTTCTCAAGCTGTAGAGCCCACAGCTTCATTTAAAACCCACAGAGAAGGGACTGCTTTGCACGAAGATAGAATGCTTCAGTTTATGAAGACTGACTCACTCAAGAACGAACCATGCTGGAAAAACAGGACTCAATCAACAGGCATTTATTGAGCACCTCCTAGGCAATGTAAGGTCCAGATGGACAATAAAGTACATTTTAATTCATTTCCAATATAGAAGACCTTTAATGCTCATGCTGAGTAAAAACATAAATGTTATTTATAAGACACATTTACAAGAGTTTCTAGTCTAGTAGTGAGATTAGGATTCATGCAGAAATAATTATTACAATACAGGATAAGTCAGTACATCATAAGCCCAATGTGGTTTAACAGTCATAGGTTATTTTGGGGAATATATTCTTTATTTGTATTTGCCTGTTTTTTTAAACATGAAAATAAGTGAATTGATTTAGGGACCCTTCAAAGAAAAATCTCTACTAATGTAGATTAGGAGTTTTTCTCTGTAAGTCATAAATCTTGGTCTAACATTTTCTCCTCATTAGTGGAAATGAATGCCCTGCTCTACATGAAGTATAGGATGGAGTTGAGAGCAGAAGACTTTTGGTTATCCAAAAGTTTTTTGGGAGCCTCCTTAGGGGAAGCCCTCTATGGCCACTCTTCAAGCTCCAAGTATTCTTTAAGTGTTAAGCAGTTTCAGATGCTTCTTGCTTCCAGTTTCAAGAAGGGAGGTGGAAGAGACAAACTCCACTTCAGATTAGTGAGAAAAAGACTTTGAGAAGACAGAAGAGGAGTTGGCTCATTACTCTACAGACTGCAGGAAATTACCCTCAGATGAGATCAACAATACTCTTTCTTAGTTCAGCTGAGTTATATTACTTTCAGTGAAAAGTTCTTTCATTCTCCATTCTCCTATGTTAAAATAAAATCTGGAGCTGACTGTGGCTCAGATCTTATTTCAAAATTCAGACTTAAATTGAAGAAAGTCAGGAAAACTATCAGACCCATATAGGTATGGCTTATAATAACATCACTCATGAATATGAAGCTGAGGTGATCAATAAATGTAAGGTATTAGATGTGAGAGAATACCTGAAGAACTATGGTTCTTCTTGGTTCACAATATTATACAGAAGACAAGAAGAAGAAAACATTCCAAAGAAAATGAAAAATAAAAAAAGCAAAATGGCTGTCTTATAAGACTTTAAAAATAGCTGAGGAAAGAAAGAAAGGGAATAGGAAAGGAGAAAAGGAAAAATATATCAAATTGAATGCAGAATTCCAGAGAATAGCAAAAAATATATAAGAAGATTTTCTTAACCCGAGATATACAAGGAAATAGAAGAAAACAATAGAATGTGAAAAGACAAAACATCTCATCAACAAAATCAGAGATAACAAAGGAAAATTTTTTGCAAAAATTTGGGGTAATAAAAAATAAAAAAATAGGGATTTAACAGAAGCAGAAGAGATTAAGAAGAGGTGGTGAGAATATACAAAATAACTCTACAAGAAAAAATTGAAATCACTGATATCTACTGTAGTACGGTTAATTGATCTAGAGCCAGACATTCTGGAGACTGAAGTCAAGTGGGCCTTAGGAAGCTAACAATAAGACTAGTGGAGATGATCAAATTCCACTTGAGATATTTAAAACTCTAAAGATGGTGCTGTTAAAGTTATATTGTTGTTAAATATACTCAATGGCTATATATCTATGTGTATATCTATATTTATATCTATATCTAGGTTATAGTCAACATATTAATAAATTTGGAAAACAACAATAACCACAGGATTGGAAAAGATTAGTTTATGTCCTAATTCTAAAGAAGGACAATGTCAAGGGATGTTCAAATTCACAAAGAATTGTGCTCATTTCATATGTCAGCAAAGGTTTTTGCTTTATAGTCTGCATGCTAGGCTTCATCAGTATGTTTACTGAGAATTACTAGAAGATCAGGTTGGTTTTCAAAGATGGAGAGGAACTAGAGATCAAATTGCCAACATTTGCTGCATTGCAAAGAAAGCAAGAAAGTTACAGAAAAAAAAATCCATTTCTCCTTTGACTACACTTAAAGTCTTTTGACTGTATGAATCATAGCAAAATGTGACAATTACTCATCTTACTTATTTCCTGATGTTGGTCAAGAACTAACAATTTGAACCAAACATGAAAAAAATGGTTGCCAGTTTATTTACTTAATTTTTATACAGAGTAAATTTTGCAAAATATCATATTGAATGAATAAAAAATTGGAATTAAGCTTTCAGGATAAATACCAACAATTTCAGATATGCAGACAATACCATTTTAATGGAAGAAAGTGAAAAGTAATTAAAAATATTCTTGATGAAGGTGAAAAAGGAAACTGTGAAAGCTGGTTTGAAATATAGGATCAAAAAATAAATAAAAGCCACCACCACAACAGCAGCTAAGATCTTCATAACTGGCCCTAGAACTTGCTAGCAAATAAAGGGAGAAAAAATAGAAGTGATTTGAAATCTTATATTCTTGGGTCTAACCGCAACAATGAAATTATATGATGCTTGCTCCTTGAAATGAAAGCTATGAGAAATCTGGACAGTATCCTAAAAAGTAGAGATATAACCTTGCCAATAAAGGTCTATATAGTCAAAACTATGTTTTTTTTTTTTTTTGTTTTGTTTTGTTTTGTTTTTTCCAGTAGCAGTGTGTGACTGTGTGAATTGGACTATAAGGAAGCTGAGTGTCACAAAATTGATACTTTCAAATTGTGGTACTAAAGAAGACTTTTGAGAATCTCTAGAGTGGTGAGATCAAATTAGTCTATTCTTAAAAAAATAATTCAGGCTATACACTAACCAAATACTGAAGCTGAAGCTTAAATAATATGGCTACATAATGAGTAACTGGACCTCATTGGTAAAGACTCTGATGTTGGGAAAGATTGAAGACAAAAGGATAAGAGAGTAGCAGAGGATGCAATGTGTAGATGTTGTCATGGAAACAAGAAACAAGAACTTGAACATGTTTTAAGAGATAGTGAAGGATAGAAGGGCCTGGAGTGCTGTAGTCCACGGCATCCTAAAGAATTAGACACAACTGAACAATAATAGTAACATTTCTGCTTTAAATTCTGTCTTGCTACGATTTGGATAAATGAGTTTCTTTCACAAATTCTATGTGTGTTCCTTGTGGAACTGACATTTAATGGAAAAGGGGTCAAGCCTTGGATATAGAACTTGGTATCCTTCTTCCCCTCTCATTTCAAAACCATAAAAAGTTAGAATCTAATTATGTTGCCAAGACTAATAATATTTAAGGGAATACATAGACATAATTCTAGCCTACTTCCAACTTTCTTCTTTCCTTCCTGGTAGGAAGGATAGTCTCCTTTAGGGAAAAATGGGATAAAAGAGTCTGGAGATGTCTATTTTGCCTCCCTTCTAAGTCCCATGTGTTCCATGTCACAATATCTCACTATAGATTTGGGCCTGTTCTCTTGCTATGCTAGCATTTTCATAGTACTTTAATGTTTTTTGGAACCCTTTATATACTATCTAGTTTGAAATATAGAGAATATAGTATTAGAGATGGAAAATCAAGATATAAATTTGGCTGGAGCAAACTAAGAGTAATTGGAAGGTAGTAGTATGAGATATATGTGAGTACCCCTGAGAACCATTTTATTTAATAGAGAATCATCATTTCAGTCAAGACCTGTATCCAAATCCTGTTCCTGATAATAAACTAGCTTTGTAGCATGGGCAAAACAATTAATCTTTCAGGACATGGAAACTCTTTCAGACTTTATGTTGCAATTGTCATCTCTATCAATAAAGAGAATGGAAAGAATATTCACACTAATGCAATAATACTCCCACATGTATAAAAAGCATAAAGGGATATCAAGGTAGGACAATATAATAAATGGTCTTGAAAACCAGACTTAAGGCATTATTTAGTTTATTTGATAGACAGTAAATAAATGATGAAAAATTTTAAGAAATTATGTTAAATTAAAATATATTAATTGTTCTTAATATAAGAGCACCAAAGCATGTTACATCTAGGCATTTGGGTATCATTCTTCTATAATTTCAGTGAGAAATTATAAATAATCCAAAACATAATATAAAAGAGTGCTGAATTATATTCAAATTTTTGCTCAACTGCAACCTGATAGTTTAGTAATGATCAGATTAAGTCTTGAAAAATAAAAATATGAAGAATGAGACATTCTTTAAAATAATTTCCACTATAATGCATGTTTCTTTTTAAGATCATTTTATCTTTTCCTTAGTCACTCCCCTTCCTCTATATCTCCAAGAGAGTATAAATTTTTTTTTTTTCTTTATTAGTTCCTCTACCTACTCAACTCTTGATAATGGACTAAAGTATTTTGAATAATTCCATCCAATTGCTCCATGGAGATTCTTTGGGATTTGAAAGGCCATTAGGAAATAATCTGGATGTTTTGTGAAAACTATTAGATTGATGGTAGGAGTTCACTCAGGTAGAATAAACCCTCTCCTGTGTACCTAATATAAAGAAGAAAGATTTTTAGTCCTTATGTTTGAGCCTGAATAACATAATATCTAAGAGTTTATAATCTAGTATAGAACACAGGATATGCATAAAGATAATTATAGAACACCTTAGTATATGATTTAATATTCACTATATAATCTCAAAATTAAAAAGTTTAGATAAATACATAGAATTCTATCAAACATTTAAAGATCAACTAATTCTAATATTAAATAAATTATCTGGAATGATAGTCAAAGAAGGGATCCTACCAAACTCCTTTTAAGAAACAAATATGATACTGATACCTAAAACAGGAAATAAAAACAGAGAAAGAAAATTATAGATCCATTTTCTTAATGAATATGTATGCAAAAAATCCCAAATAAATTACTGGCTAAAAAGATTTATCACAACAATTTAGTACAAAGATAATACATTATGGCCAAATGGGATTTATGCCAGAAATGCAGGAATGGTTTAACAGAAGGAAAACTATTAACATGATTGATTATATTAATAGTAAAAATGACCAAAATTATGTAATTATACCAATAGATGCAGAAAAAGCTTTTGATAAAATACAAGTTATTTTTATTAGAAATGTGTGGGTCAGGTGGGGTGCAAGAACCCCTTCCCAATTAACTAATTAGAGACATCATCAAGTACAAAGAGAAAGCATTTATTTAATCCCTGCAAGGAAAGGCCCAGACACACCAGGGAGCCATCCCAACTCCCACCATTTGCTCCTGGAACCTGACCAGCTTCTCCAGTGTTTAAAAGTAAAAGACTTGAGCCTTCTCATTGGATAGACTAAAAGGACATAACTATCCTTGACCAATGGTAACCAATTTGGCTGCCTCCCACAGGTCATGTCACTTCCTGCAACTTTCTGCATCTCCAGATTCAAAGTTCATTCCTCCAGAAATCAAATGGCCTCCCAAGGTCCCAGTTCTGGAAACAGGGATCATGTGACAATACTGAGAAATACTTCATCCAAACAATCCCATTAAGAAACATTTGAAAACAAAAGTAAAAAATGGATTTTTCCTAAATGGATTTTTAAAGAGCATTATTTAAATTCATCAGCAAGCATTACTTATAATGGGGATAAGCTAAAAACCTTCCTAGTAATATCACATCACATGTGAAACAGGGATGCCCTCTGTTACCAATATTATTCAATATTGTATTAGAATTCTTATCAATAACAATAAGATAAGAAAAAGAAATAGAAGGTATCAGAATAGGGAATAAAATAGGAGAACTATGTCTTGCAGATGATATAATTATATACTTGGAAAATCCAAAAAATACAACTAAAATGTTACTTGAAATAATTAATAATTTAGTAAAGTAGCAAGATAAAAATAAACCTATACAAATCATCAGTTTCCCTACATATGATAAACAAAATCCTGCAAGAAGAGATAGTAAGAGATACCACTTTTAAAACAATCCTATATATATACATATATATATCCTAGTATATATATATATATATTTATTATATATATATATATATAATAAAAATGGTAATTTTAGCTAATTACTATTGTAATGCTGGAGAAATTGAGGCAAGATAGAGATTAGAGAGTTATAATATCTTATTGAAAGGGAGAGATTTTTACTGAGACCAAATGGATCCATGGTTTGATCCCAGGGCTTAATGAACCTATTGTCTCCAAGAATTCAGCGAACAATGTGAGTTCTCAATGACATATATATATATATATATATATATATATATACATACACATGGCTCAGATACAGGAGGTAGACAGAGACAGAGGTGGAGTCAAAGCACTGAAAGCAGGATCTAACAATGCAGTTTTGACAGGGGACTAACTGGTTATGTCAGGGTCAGGGTAGGTATGGGGGAACATCTGATAAATTACAGAATGGGGAGAGGCACCCAACATTCTGATGATGTCTAAGATAAAATGTCTTTCTCCTTATCTGGATCATAATGATTAGGAGGAAGGGATGGTTGAGCAGAACAATTAGAAACCAATGCATGACAATTAGAGAAACCGAGTCAGCACAATTAGGGAAACTGAGTCAGGACAATAAAAGAGAACTGTGGCACAACAATATATCCAATTAAATTACCCCAAAACTATTTACTGAATTAAAAAAAATAATAAAAATCATTTGGAAGGACAAAAAAGGTCTAGAATATCAAAAGAATGAATGAAAAAAATGTAAAGAAAGAAGATTTAGCAGTACCAGCTCTTAAACTATATTATAAGACAGTAAATATCAAAACTATTTGGTACTGACTAATAAATAGAAAGATAAGGAACAAAATGGAACAAAATAGACATATAATTAACAACAAATAAATATAGTAACATTGTATCTGACAAGTGTAAAGACAATTTTTTTGGAGAAGAATTCATTATTTGGCAAAAAAAAAATTGTTGCGCAAACTGGAAAGCAATATGGCAGAAACTGGACAAAAACCAATATCTTATAACATTTACCAATATAAGGTCAGAATGGATATATGACTTAGATATAAAAGGGAATATAACAAAAAATTCAAAGACTATGGAACATATTACCTACCCAGAATGGATAAATGAATAATTTATGAATAAATAAAACAGCAGAATAAGATATAAAATGGATAATTCAAATTTTATTGTTTCAAAGTTTTAGTACAAATAAAACAAATATAGTCAAATCAGATTTAAAGCAGAAAATTGATGGTAAAAAGGTGGTGTTGGAAGATTTTATAGACATTTTCTCAGCTATGAAAAAAGTATTCTAAATCATTATTGATTAAAGAAATATACATTAAAAGTATTTTGAGATATCATTTTAAACCTATCAGATTGAAAGGAAAAAGCAACAAATTTTGGAGAGAATTTGGAAGAATTAAAAGTCTAATTCATTTTTTTCTTTTTTTTTAATATTAATTTTATAATTATAACATTTTTTGACAGTACATATGCATAGGCAATTTTTTACAACATTATCTCTTGTACTCCCTTCTGTTCCAAATTTTTCCCCTCCTTCACTCCACCTCCTCCCCTAGATGGCAGGCATTCCCATACATATTAAATATGTTATAGTATATCCTAGCTACAATATATATGTGTAGAACCTAATTTTGTTGTTGTTGCAAAGGAAGAATTGGATTCGGAAGGTAAAAATAATCTGGGGAGAAAAACAAAAAATGCTAATAGTTTACACTCATTTCCCAGTGTTCCTTTTCTGGGTGTAGCTGATTCTGTCCATCATTGATCAATTGGAATTGGGTTAGCTCTTCTCTATGTTGAAGATATCCACTTCCATCAGAATACATCCTTATACAGTATCATTGTTGAAGTGTATAATGATCTCCTAGTTCTGCTCGTTTCACTCAGCATCAGTTGATATAAGTCTCTCCAAACCTCTCTGTATTCATCCTGTTGGTCATTTCTTACAGAACAATAATATTCCGTAACATTCATATCCCATAGTTTACCCAACCATTCTCCAATTGATGGACATCCATTCATTTTCCAGTTTCTAGCCACTACAAAAAGGGCTGCCACAAATATTTTGGCACATACAAGTTCCTTTCCCTTTTTTAATATTTCCTTGGGATATAAGCCCAGTAATACCACTGCTGGATCAAAGGGTATGTGCAGTTTGGTAACTTTTGGGGCATAATTCCAGATTGCTCTCCAGAATGGTTGGATTGTTTCACAACTCCACCAACAATGCATCAGTGTGCCAGTTTTTCCACATCCCCTCCAACATTCATCATTATTTGTTCTTGTCATCTTAGCCAATTTGACAGATGTGTAGTGGTATCTCAGAGTTGTCTTAATTTGCATTTCTCTGATCAATAGTGATTTGGAACACTCTTTCATATGAGTGGAAATAGATTGTTGATGGAACTGTGAACTGATTTAAACATTTTGGAGAGCAATTTGGAACCAAGCCCAAAGATTTATTAAACTACTTATACCCTTTGATCCAGCAATATCATTAGCAGGTCTGTTTCCCAAGATGATTAGGGAAAAAAAGGAAAATAGCATATATTTTAAAACATTTATAGCAGCTCTATATTTATAGCAAAGAACTGGAAATTGTGGGGATATCCTTCAATCATGAAATGTTGAACAGATTGTCATATATAATTATAAAAAATACTTATGTGCTATAAGAAATGATAAGCTTAATATCTTAGAAAAAACATGAATAGACTTGCATGAAATAGTGAAGAGTAAAATGAGTAGAACCAAGAGTATACCGTATCTATACAACTTTGAGCAATTAAGTCATTTCAATAATTATAAATAAGCAAAATAATATAAAAGACCTAAGAAGGAAGATGCTATCTGCATCCAGAGGAAGAAATAATAAGTAGAAGTATATATATATAATTATTTTACATATATACATACATATTTTTGTCTCATAATAATTATCTCCATTGCAGGGAGGGAGAAGAAAAAAGGGAAAAAATTATAATAACTTTATGAAATATTTAAAAGGAATAACAGGAATAATACAGTTTTATGTGCAATCATTGTTTTTATTTTTATTCTACTAGGTTATGGAAATTCTTATTTTATTTCCTAAATTAAACGTAAATTTTTTTCTCTGCTATATCCTAATTTGGACTAGAAGCTCTATAATGAAGGAGAAATCATTGGATAAAGACAAGCCTTTTATAATTTTGGGACATTTCTCATGGCTGGACTTTTTAAGTAATAAAGCCTTAATTTGTCACTTTTTAAAATTTCACTTTTCAACCTTTCACCTTCATTCAGTAAATTCCAGTTGCTCCCCATTATCTTGAAAAGCAAATGTAACAGGTCCAATATAGCATTTAAAATACTTTAAAATTTGGTCATGTTCCATAATTACAGTTTTCTTACACTTTATACTCCTCCATGAACTCTATGAATTAGCTATCCTGGTCTGGCTGTTTCTCACATCTAATAATCTATCTCCCCTTTCTGTGCCTTTGCCTTTTGGTTCTCCTGAATTTTCCATGTTCATTCCCTTTTAACTCTCTGAAATTATCCTCAAAATTTGCCTTATTTTAAAGCACTTAATAAATGCTTGTTGTTGACTGATTAATCAATATTAATTATTTTCATAACATTAGAAATCTATGCATTAGTTGTAATCAAAGCCATGATTTTTTTTTAACTGAATGCCGCCTCCTACTATGGTATTTAAAACTGACTGCTTCCTCCCACCCTTTTTTTGGTGACTCTTAAAAAAATTATATCAATGATCTAGGGTCCCTCTAATCAGTTTGTCTCTCAGTGAAATATAAGTTAGACTTCAAATCATATCATTTCTGCAATCAAAGGGACCACAGGCACCTAAAGCAATGATCTCATGATAACTCCAGAAGATAATTATAGCTTTGTCCTGGCAAGATTATTTGCAATCATAGAATCCCAAAATGAACAGTCTAGAGCTTCAGGCTTCTTAGTTGTAAATGGATTTGTTTTATATAGCTCTATCTATCAACCATTCCTCTTCAGGCTCTGTCTTTTCCATCCTATTACCAGATTTGCTCAAGTAAGTATTACACTGTATCTGCAAACTTTTCTATTAAAAATGAAGGCCTCACCATTCAGCAAGAATATAATACTAATGAGGGATTATATTTGACTATGGCATCAAAAAACTCTGGCTTTTAGCTAATTGTGTCCTTTGATTAACTGTTGGAAATAACCAAATTGATGAGTACTGAATATGTAATATTAAGAATGGGGACTCACATAGTACTTTGGACTTATGGTAGTCATCTTCCAGGGGGAAGTAAAGTTAAGCACAGAGATAATTCAAAAACCAATCATAAAATGGTAATTTATATTTAGTATTTTGAGGTTAGCAAAACTCATCACACAACAAATGTATGGAGTAGATAGGATAGTTATTATTAAACTTATAGATGAAGAAACTGAGAATCAGAGTCTCTTAGTTCTGAGTCCAGTTTTGTTTCTACCATACCAGATACCTTTATTGTTAAACTTGTATACTTTCTCTTACAGGTATAAATCCAAAAGTTTCTTTCCTTCTATTTTTTAATATCAGATTCTAATGCATTCATTATTCTTTTAAAGTTTGATTCTAATTTCTTGAGCTCTTCAAGTCTGATAAAAATCCTGAAGCTGAATGTTCTCTCACTGATTTACAGATGTAACATCTCCTTCTCACATACCAGTGACCCTGAACATTTTGTCACCTGCCAGGCCATTGATTATCACTCTCTTTCTGCTCATCAAACTGCATTCGTGATCATAGATCTCACCAACAGATCCTGTAGTTATATATACCTTGGAAAATTCAATCTATTATTCTCCATAAACAAGATTACCATGCATAACTACAGAAGTGTGATTTCATCAGGGAATCTTTTAAAAATTTAGACTGCAAACAAAGATGACTTTATCTTAAAATTAAAAAACAAATTTAACAACTTACATAGTTGATTCTTTTTGGGTCCTTGATTACATCAATGCAGATATTCCTTTCACTGGATATATAGATTCTTAATAGATTTCTATTTTTATAAGCTTTCTAATCCTCTGTGAATCTAATCAATTTTGTGTTATCAGTTGAACTATTGTTGTTACATCTAAAAGGAGTAATATCTTAATTCTCCAATGCAAGTTTTGTTATTTGGTTATTTAGTCATGTCCAATCTTTTGTGACCTAATAGCCTGTTCAAACTCATGTATTTTTTGTAATATTATCTATCCATCTCATCTTCTGTCATCTTTGCCTTTTGCTTTCAATCTTTCCCAACATCAAATTCTTTTCCAATGAGGCCCATCTTTTTATTATGTTGTTTGAGTATTTAAGCTTTGGCTTCAGTATTTGACCTTCCAGTGAATAGCCTGAATTAACTTGTTTAATTAATATGATTTGACCTCCTTACTGTCCAAGAGATTCTCAAAAGTATTTTGTAGCACCACAATTCAAAAGCATTGATTTGCAGCTCCTTATAGTCCAACTCTCATAGCCATATATTGTTACTGAAAAAGACCATAACTTTAACTACCTGGATCTTTGTTGGCAAGGTGATTATCTCTTCTTTTTCGTATGTTGTCCAGATTTGCTATAACTTTCCTTCCAAGAAACAAGCATCTTTCGGCTGCAAATTGCCTTGATTCTTTGAATTCAAGAATAGAATATCAGACATTGCTTTGATTTCTTCCCCCTCTATTTGACAGGAAGTGATAGGACCAGTTGTCATGTTCTTAGTTAATTATTGTTGTTGTTGTTATTTTAAACATTAAGCTTCAAGCCAGCTTTTACATTCTCCTCTTTGGTCCTCATCAAAAGGCTTCTTAAGTCTTCATTTTCTGCCATCACAATAGTATTCTCTGCATATTTGAAATTGTTGATATTTTTCCTGCAATTTTAATTCCAACTTTTGATTCATTGAGACTGATATTTCACAAGATGTACTCTGCATATAAATAAGGTGACGATATACAGCCTTGTTATTTTCTTTTACCAATTTTAAATCAATCACTAGTCCCTCTATACATGAGATTAAGCCTGCAACAATAGATATATAATGTTTCACTGAGCTATACTTGAAATCTTCTTTTCCTTCTTGGTGGAATTTGCTCACTGCTGCTATGGCCTTCAAGAACCCATTGATATTTCCATATCATGATAAGGTATCTATTTGGGACATGGCAGTACCAATATTGTAGGACAAGGAAAAGTAATGAGCCTAGCACTCTAATAGGGGAATTTTTTATCCTCTCTTCAAAGTTTTGTAATTCAAAAATTTTTTTAAATTGTAACTCATTCTTATATTGCCATCAACTGACTATAATATCAATTTCCAAATATTATGCATTCCATACAAAAATCCTTTGCTTCTCTTTCCAACATCTTCTATTTTCCTTATTCCATATTAATTTCCCATCACTGATATTTATCACTTTGCTGCCAACCAATGTACAAATAAATACCAGTATATAATCAGCACAATAACAGTAAAAATAAATTTTTCAGAATAATGGAAAATACTCATAACATTTCAAGTTATAAAGTTAACAAGCTAATGCTGACTAATCCCCTCTGCCTTTCTGAATCTAGAGCTTTCTCCTTGATATTAATGTTTGTCCTTGAAGAAAGAAATGACCTCCATGTTTTTTGTCCTCAGGATATAGTGCCAAGAGGTTTACTAGTAAAGAAAACTTAGAACCTTAAGCTCTGGACTCAATGTTAATAATATAATTACTTAGAAAAAGCTAATGCAGATGGCATTAAAAATAAATGGCAATAATGTTAAAGTTTATTATGTGCTTTGTGTTCTCCCTCCTCTTAGGGTGGAGCTATAATATGTATGAGAATCCAACAAATCCTGGAATTGAGAGGTATATGAGACCTTGGGTATTCAAATGTAAGTCTTCTGGCTCCCTATCTAGGACTCTAGATCATGGCATAATGATATTGATTTGGTTATAAAAAAAAAAAAAAACAACTGGGTTAAAGTTCAGGTTTTGAGATTTTCTAAGCTTGTGACAATTTCTTTGAGATTCAATTTATCTCTAAAATCAGGGGAGGGGGAAGCTACAGAGGAAAAATAATAGCTTCAATCTCTTAGGGTTGTTAACAAGATCAAATAAATAGCATATTGACACAGAAATGAAACAGTACTACATAAACGTCAGATATTATTGTTCTAACAAATCATAATTTTACTTTCCTTTGAATTTAAGAGGGTAGTAGGATAAATATTATATTATCCATTTTACCGAAAACAAAACTGAACCTTACAGAATTAAAATACAGCATGAGCACCAGAACCAAATATGAAATCTAAGGTCTTTTGAATCTAGCATCAATGCTCTTTTTATTGTAAAGCTAATAACTGTTGATCACTGTGGAACGATATGCTGCTACAAAAACCAATCATTTGCAACAAGACTGACTGAAGCAATCCTGTGAGGGTACAAAGAGATTTTCTAACACTTTGATGCTGCAGGGAAATCAGTGAGTAGAATTTATTTTAAACCATCATTCCAATGTATTTGGATTAAATAAAAGGTAAAAGTCTAAAGAAAAAAAGCTCTTTTCTCTTTCCCTCTGCACCAACTCTTCCTTACCCTAAGGTTGGTGCATTTCCTTTCAGATAGCATAGATCTATTTGCCACTCTTCATTCATTCAATTTTGAATGCTAGGCTAAGAAGTTTGGATTTCAGTCATTAGTCAATAGTGAACCATTGAAAAGTTAGAAATTTGTTTAGGCAATGGCAAGCTCAAAGAATTGTTTTTGAAAGTCCTTTGGCTAGAACAGATTGGACTAGGAAACAGCTTAAGACCTTGAAACTGGTTAGGAAATATTACATTATTCTAGATGTGTAATAATAGTACCAGAAATGAAATGACAGAGGAGAGCTGGAAAGGAAAACTAAATAATCATTTGATGAATAATGAGAAATTTGGAAGGGAGGAGAGTATATAAGCATGTCAAAGAAGAAGGGAAAGCTATGATTTGTATAGGATCATAGTATTCATATAGTATTTTAAAAACATAGGCTTATTGGGTTTTTTTTCCAGAACTCTTCAAGTGCAAAGATCAATCAGAAATGAAATAAAACATATTATAAAGCTATGCTTTTTAAAAGAATATATGTTTTATATCTTTTTTAGTTGATTTACTGGCTTCAGACTTTAATGAATATCTCACTCACTTTTTCCTCCCTCAATGAATTCTCTTCACTTCCTGAGAGCATCCAGATTGTGTAGCTGGAGTTTGGAGAAGAGGGTGGGGAAGAGTGATGGGAAGCAAGAAACTGTTCAATGACTCAGACTCAACCTGCCAAAAGTAGGATTATTACCATTTCAAGAGGGTTGAATCAAATAAATGGTTTTGCATAAAAGAATGGAAAACTGGGTTTATAGTTCATCAGTAATTGCATCTTGGATAAAAATGGAGTTTTATTATTTGGTCTTTAACTATAGTCTAAGATGGGTCTTTTGGTGAATTTTTATATTATATATACAATAAGCTCCATTCTGACGCACAGCTGAGTCAATGTGTGGATTCACAATTAGGTTGTTGACTGGTGAGAGAGAAACCAGTATCATTGGGCTCTAGACTTGGACTATATTTACAAAGTACATCTTTAAAATAATTCTTTTATAGTAGGATGTTTAGGAAATTGGGAGCTTCTCTTTTACTTTTAGCTCTATTGCAGTTTGTTCTAAATATCAAACAAATCTAGGACATTTCACTGAAATGACTCATCTTCTTTTTTACCTTCTATGAGTCACCCAATGGCGTATATACTTGCTTCACCGGATGATACAGCCAGAGCTAGATAGGACTAAAATTCCCTGATTTAATCAATATCTATTAATGATGCTGAAGACAGGATCATGAACATTTTACCATGGAATTTTTTAGGTTGATTTTAGAATTTTGGTAACTAATTCCAAATGTATGCTATTAGCACAAAGTTCTGTATCTTCCAGAACTGTATCGTGTTCACCAGATGTGATCAGGGACTCCATCAGGCATTGATTTACCTGTTGTTTCTTAATCTTAAATTTGTTTTTCTGTTAAAAACTTATTTCTTATGTAAAGTTCAAAAATGAAGATAAAATTTGATTAAAATTTTGTTAAAAGCCTTGTCTAGAACATAAATATCTTCTTAAATTCAAAGGCTAGATGCAAAGGGGCAAAGAAAAAAATATTATCTTCTCCCCAAGGAAAAATCATACTGGACATACTGGACATCCACTTCCTGGACATGGAAGAGAGAGAGATATCATATTACATAGCTTAATAAGTAGAAGCAAGGTCAAGGAGGGAGGTGAAAATAGCAAATACAAATTAGCATATGTTAGGGAAAACTTTAAGGAGAGGGTATCACCTGACCAGTATTTTGAAGAAAGATAAAGATTCTAAGAGATGGTGATAGGTTGAGAAGGTTTTCTAGATAAGAAAATTTGTCAGGGGGATATGAAATGGTGAGATTGGCTAGAATATAGAGTTTGAAAAGGGGAATGATATGAAGTCACATTGTAAGGGTGAGTGGAAACCAGTTTTTGTATATTTCTGTATATGCTATTGTATTGTTGTTTTTCAGTTAAGTTCACCTCTTCATGATTCCATTTGGTATTTTCTTGGCAAAGATACTGGAGTAGTTTGCCATTTTCTTCTTTAGCTCATTTTATAGATGAGGAACTGAGGTAAAAAAAGTGAGGTAGACAAGATTAAGTGACTTTCTGAGGATCACAGAACTAGTAAGTATCTGAGACCATATTTGAACACTGGAAGATGAATCTTCCTAAGTCCAAACTCATTTCTCTATTTACTGTGCCACCTAACTGTACAACCAAATTGAAGATGGCCTTAAATTCATTTTGTCAAGAGTTGTCAATTCTGTCTCAGCAATATTTCAAATCTGTGCACTCTCTATAATATCCATTTCTATGATACCCTATTTCCTTCATTACCTCTTACTTAGAATATTGCAATAGCCTTTAATCTACATGCCCTAATTCTTCTACAGTACAAATTGATGTTCACAAGCACAGATATGACCATGCAACTCCCTTCTTCAGGAAGTTCCAATGACTTTCCATTGCCTCCAGGATAAAATATAGATTCTTTCTCTATCTGATTCCAGCCTACTTTTCTAAGCTTCCTATGTATCTTCTCTTCACATACTCCATTCCAGAACTATTGACCTATTTGTTGTTTCCTTTGTACAACTTCGTATTCCTACTGCCTCGTGGGATTCCAGGCTTCTTCTAAGGCTCAGCCCAAATGACCATTTTCCATACAAGGACTCTCTTCATCCTTCAATGATGCTCCTCTAGAAATTACTTTTTATTTATTTTATATATGTTTTATGTTTAGTCTATGTTCAAATTATTCCCATTTAATAAAATGTAAACTCCTTAAGAGCAGAAATTCTTTCATTTTGTAGTTGCATACTCAGTATCCAGCACTGTGCCTGGAAAATAGATATCACTAAAAAAATTGTTGAATGGATGAATGAAAACTGAGAAAAGCAATTGGAATAGAAAATTAAGAGATTGTTGATATCCATAGAGAAAGGAGTTTCTATATATTTAGATCAGAAACCTCATTACAAATAATTGAGAAGAAAGTAGTTAATAAGGCAATTTAGACAGTGAAAGTAAGCAACTATTAGAATCCTAATAATTAAAAGGGGGGATGTAGTATGATATTTGAAGAATCACAGTTTTAAGAGTGAGGGAGATATAGGAATATTTGTAATCTGCACACACACACACATAAAACCAGTAAATAGAAGATACTAAAGATAAATTAAAGAGGAAAGGATTGTAAGAGCAATCTGTCAGAAGATGCAGGGGAACCAATGACACAAGAAAAAGTCTTGGACCTGTCAAGGAGAAATGTCACCTCTTTTTTAGAGAGTGGAGCAAAACAGTTGAATAAGAATGAATGCATGATGATGTTCTGAGTTATGGATGAGAGATAAGTCAGAGAGAAAGACAGGAAAAGAGAAGCTGAAAGAAAGTGCATTTATTAAATGCATATTGCAAGCAGCACACTGATCTAAGTGCTGAGGAGACTGAAGAGAAAAACAAGACATCTTTCTCAAAGAGCTTACATTATAATATGGTGAGATAGCACAGAGTAGGTTCTTACTATAAGTCAAATAGACTTAAAGTTCTAATGGCAAAGCAGATGACAAATGCATCTTTTAATATTATTTCCAGTGATAAAATGACATCTGTTTCTGATATTGAATAATATAATAGTGAATAAGAACTTTGATAGCAGAAGCTTTCTTTTCTGGTATTGTAATGAAGCTCAAAAGCAGGGAGGTTGAAGAATGGTGACGTAGGGAGAAGTTTTGGAAGTAGCAAGGTTAGGGGGAGTCAAAGAGCAGGCTAAGAAGAGGTGAGAAGGTACAAATCTCTTGAGAGCCAGTACCTAGTGATAAATAAACCATTATATTACAGATAGAAACCTAATTACAGAAAGAAGAATTGACTTCCTCCAATTTTCTATATACATATTCTATCCACAAATTGATACTTAATAATAAAGAAGCATATTGCAAAGGTCACTGAAGTTGAAATGAGAGGAATTAGAGGCAAATACCTATTTCAAAACCAATATTGCCATTCATTACTAAAATTACTTTTAATCTCTTTTGGGATTCACACCTAGTAGTGATATTTCTGGGTCAAAGAATATGCATGATTTTATAACACTTTGGACAAAGATCTTATTTTTGATCATCTATCAATTGACGAATGGCTCTTTTTTAATATATAAATTTGACTCAGTTCCCTATAGATTTGAGAAGTGAGGCTTTCATCAGAAAAACTTGCTTCAAAATTCTTCTCATAAATACTATTGTTAACAGTATTTCCTCCATTTATTCTATTCTCTCCTTTCATCCTAATCCTCCTCAAAAGTGTTTTACTTCTGTCCCCCAATGTGCCCTCTCTTCTATCACCCTGTCCCCTTTTTCTCATCCCCTTTCCCCTCCTACTTTTCTTCAGGGTAAAATAGAATTCTATATCCATATAGAATGTGTATGTTATTTCCTCTTTAAGGCAATTGTGATGAGAGTAAAGTTCACCCACTCCCCTTCCCCCTCCCTCTTCTGCTTAATTGTAAAAAGCTTTTTCCTTGCCTCTTTTATAGCCTATAATATATGCCATTCCACCTCTTCCTTTCCCTTTCTCCCAGGACATTTCTCTCTCACCCTTGATTTTATTTTATATTTTAGATATTATCCCTTCATTTTCAACTCATACCTGTGCCTTTTTGTATATATTGTGTGTATGTATACACACACACACACACACACACACACACACACACACACACACACATATATATATATATATATATGTATACATATATATATATATATATATATATGTTGCCATAATAATGAGGAAGAGCTTATGAATTACAAGTATCATCTTACCATGTAGGAATATAAACAGATAAATCTTGTTAAGTGCCTTATGATTTCCCATTCCTGATTATTCCTCATACTTCTCCTGAGTCCTGTATTTGAAAATCATATTTTCTATTCAGTTCTGGTCTTTTCATCACAAATGTTTGAAAATCCTCTAATTCATCTTTTCCCCTAAGTATTATACTCAATTTTGCTGGATAGTTTATTCTTGAATGTAATTCTATTACAAAATATCATAATCCATGGCTTCCAATTCTTTAATTTGGAAACTGCTGAATCATATCTTATCCTGACTGTGGCTCTACTGTAATTGAATTGTTTCATTCTGGATTGTTGTGATATTTTTCCTTGACCTGAGAGTTCCAGAATTTAGCTATAATATTACTGGAAGTTTCCTCTCAGATCTCTTTCAGGAGATATTTGGTAAATTCTTTTAATTCCTATTTTAACCTCTAATTCTAGAATAGCAGGAAAGTTTTCCTAGATAATTTTTTGAAAGATGATATTCAGGTTCTTTTTTTTTTTTTTAATTGATCATGGCTTTCAGGTAGACCAAAAATTTTAAAAATATATATATTACTCCTGGATCTACTTTCCAAGTATGTTGTTTGTCCAATGAGATATTTCATATCTTTCCTATTTTTTCATTATTTTTTATTTGTTTTATTGTATCTTGATTTCACATAAAATCACTAGCTTCTGTTTGTTCTAATGTAATTTTTAAGAAATTATTTTCCTCAGTGAGCTTTTGTATCTCCTTTCCCATCTGGCCAATTTTGCTTTTTAAAGCACTTTTCTCCATATTAACTTTTTGTATTTCACTTTGTATCACTCATTTCTTTTTCCAATTTTTCCTCTACCTCTCTTAAGTGATTTTCAAAATCTCTTTTGAGCTCTTTCATAGCCTGAGACCAAGCTATGATCTTCTTTGTCACCATAGTAGCTGTCAGTGGTCACAATAATTTTGTATTGTTTACTCATTTCCCCCAGCCTGTTAACTTGGTTTTTAACTTTTTTGTTAAAGTAGGGTTCTGTTTCCAGAGTGGATGGAACAATGTCCCAAGCTTCTGGGGTTTTGTGCAGGTGTTTTCAAAGATCCTTCTAGGGACCTGTACTATGAGCCAGCACAGCCACGCAAGTCTGAGTATGGAAGTCCTGCCAGAGTGCCAGCAAAAAAGCTCTTGTAATCTCCTTCTGATCAACTACTGCCCCACTCATCTATGAGCTGAGAACCATCACTGCCATTGTTACTGCCACAGTCACTGCTTCTACTACAGTGCTGCTGCTGCAGCCACTGTTGATTCAGTGGCTCCCAAAACCTGATCCTAGGCTGGGGCTTTCCTCACACACCCTAGTACCCCAAATCTTTCTTACCGAATTGTCCTTGATCTCGGGGCTGAGAGTCTGGAGATCACCGCCACTATCATTGCTTTAGAGATCCCATGATCTAGGCTGTACTGATTAAGTCCTGAATTGAGATTATACACCCAGACCAAGCCAATGCAATTTTTAGCATCTACTATGTACCAAACATTGTGCTAGATAACTAAGACAGAAAAGCAAAAGTGAAACAATCCCTACCATTTTACTCAAAGGAGATTAACATGTACATATATAGATATTAAAACTGTTAGTACTATTATTTTGTATTTATTTCTTTTTAATAATGATACTTTTTTTTCAAACTCCCAGGAAACCGGAGCCTCATCTTATAGAACAGTTTCAATAAATAATAAACTGAGCAATCCAGGAGGCATTGAAGAGGAGTATTTTGGACCTCAAGTCCTCTTGGACAGTGACGAATTATATGAGTTGCATCAAACAAGCTATTTTATTTTGGCATTTTCACCCCAGGTGGTCTTGTCTCATTAGACTTTCTGAATGTGTCTGACCTATACTCATCTGTCATTGTTCAAAAGAGCACTAAGGCAATGAATGTTTTGGGCTTTTTGCTCGTTTTTTTCCTAACTGGGTTTATAAAAGAAGGCCTTCATCTTTGATATTTGTGAGGACTTTTTTGAAGACAGGAACATAAGAGCAATTGAAAGTAGCCTGTGAAGCCTAGGATCACCTTTGTTTAGCCAGATGATGCTGAGTGCCTTTTCAAGCACAACTACCATTGCCAAGACATGCCTCCTCCTCTGGATCTAGAAGACAAGAATGCTTAATTAGTAGGTCTATGAAATGGTTCCCTTAATCATGATGATTCACAGGTTGCATTAAAATTAACAGTAGCTTGTGCAATTGCAGATCCTTCGAAAGTACACAGCTGCAACTTACAAAAAGGAATTAAAAACCGCAAATCAAAAGACCGGAAATGGAAATCTTGAGAAGTCATTGAACATATTCTTGGTCTTTATTTCTCCAGTTTCTAAAATCTCCCTCATTGAATTGCTCTAGAGGGTGTATAGTTCTTTTTGATCCTTTGTCCTTATGTGAGTTTTGCAGCTGTTCTGCTATCTTTCCCCTGAATCCCAGAATCTGGTAAGTAAAATTTTGGAAGTTCCCTGGCTCATGTAGCTCTCAAGAGTGCAGTCTCCTTTCTTCAGACTATCTTCATCGTCTAAGAAAAGGAGAACTTGGCATAATGAAAAGCGTACTTGATTTTGAATCAGAGGATTTGTTTTGGTTTTCCAATTCTATTACTTCTTAGGTGATCTTGGGCAGGTATTTAAACTACTGATAGTCTATGTTTCATCATTCTGTAAATGCTGAATTTGAATTAGATCATGTCTGTGTTCTCTTCCAATATCATATCATCTTAAAAGATCCCCGCAGCTTAATGTTCTCCATGAATGTCATCATAGCAGAAGTGTTAAAAATGAGACAACTTTCAAAAGCACATTAATTCCAATTATTGCATTTAGAAAAAAGAAGAGATGCAAATTATTATGCACAAGATGGTTTTGATAGTAGTCTGCTGAAAAATAATTTCTTTCTTATTTTTTCCTTCCTTTCTTCCTTCTTTATGTTTGTCTCTCCATTCCTTTCTTCCTACCTTCTCTCCCTTCCTTCCACCCTTCTTTCTTTTCTTTCTTTCTTTCTTTCTTTCTTTCTTTCTTTCTTTCTTTCTTTCTTTCTTTCTTTCTTTCTTTCTTTCTTTCTTTCTTTCTTTCTTTCTTTCTTTCTTTCTTTCTTTCTTTCTTTCTTTCTTTCTTTCTTTCTTTCTTTCTTTCTTTCTTCTGTCTTTTTCCCCTTCTTTCCTTGCCTTTCTTTCCTTTATTCCTACATTTCTTTCTTTTTCTTTTCCTTCCCTCCTTTCTACCTGGTTTTTTTATTATTTTTTGGTGTTAAGCTAAGATTTTATTGCTTAAAGACAAAGTGCCATATTCCCTGCTTAGACAACAAACTTGAAAAAGAATAACACCTAGAATCAGAGTAAAATATTGGGAATAGTTAACAAAATAAATAAAAATACAATATAACACAAATAATGTGAATATATGGTTTTGTAAATTGATATACTCTGATAAAAAAATTTATATTTTACTTTGTCAGGACTCTAAACTCTAAATGACAAAACTCTATGTACTAGTGAGCAAAACACAGAGCACCAAGTTAGAAAAACTCAAGTTCAAATCTAGTCTCAGATTCTTATTATTTGTATAATCCTGGCAAGTAACTTAAATTCTAAGGCTTCAATTTTTTCTTCTCTAATATCAGGGGAGCACTATTCTTGATAATGTCTAAGGTCTTCTCCAGCTCTAAATTGATGATGATATAATGCAGATTAGAAACTCTTCTGTGAATTACATCACAGGCTGAGAAGATAATTAACTTGTTCATGTTAAAATTTTTTATGTGTCACAAACCCTGATCTTCTTAACACCAAGATGCTGGTCCTCTCTCTATTCCTGCATGTATCCTTGTTTATATATGTGTGGGACAGGTGCAAGACCTCCTTATTCAAAGTGACTACTCAAAGGCATCTTCAGATACAAACAGGAAGCATTTATTTGGTCATTTCAAGATTCAGAGTATCTCGGCTCCCATCTCCCAGGATTGTGCCTGGCCTAGAGAGCTGGAAATAGAAACATTGGTTAAATAGCAAAAGACTTGAGTTCATTACATAGACTGAAAAGGAAGTAACTATTGACCAGTGGTCAGCAATGCTATTTACTTCTTGTGGGGCATAATTTCCTGAAGCTTAGACCTAGAGTGGACTGACTTTTTCTGCCCTACAGACCCCTGAGAATAGTGATAATGTGATCCCTTAAGCCTAGGGTCTAACCACTCCATCCCTTTTTCAGAAATCTTTACCTGGTCCCATTATAATGCTGGAGAAACTGAGGCAAGACAGAGATTAGGTTTTTAATATTTTAATAGTAGCGAATTTCAACTAGCCCAGACTAGCAGGCTAAATGAAATTCTTGTCTCAAAGCATCCAGCAGTAAGCAATTAATTCCTGAGGCTTTTATAGGGCTCCAGCTATCAGGGAAACAAAGGCAATGGAGGGCAGAACACTGGGTAAGTGGATGAGACATAATTTCAGGAAAGGATCATAATTCAGTTCTGACAGATTGAGAGTCAAGAAGGATGTTGAGGGCTGGAGACAGGAATTTGGGGCAAGAAATAGTATTACCCAGGTATTTGAGATAAGTCATCTAGAGTTTTATGACTCACAGGAATGTGAGTGACCTGACTTTAATGGGGTAAGGAAAAGGGGGTGGGGTGTGTGACTATAATATTTTATTCAGGGTATAGCATAATAATTCAGAGAAACTGAAGCATTGCACCATTCATATATAAAGTTTTTTTTGCTCATCATTCTTTTTTATGACATCATAAAATAGAATGATGAGCAAAAAGAAAACATTTGTAATTCAAAGTTATATAGCTAAACCTGGGGCAGAAGTCAAACACACAGGCCATGCCTGAACCAGATTGAAATGTAATTGAGAAATATTTAGCAAAATTAACAAAAATACAATAAAACACCGATAATATTACTATGTGGTTTTCTAAATCAAATGTGACTTGTAGTCCCATTTCTATTTGAGTTTGATACCTTTGACTTGTGATATGCATAGTATGTATAAGAAAGTTATCTAAATTTTCAGGTAAAACATTTCAGGACTCAGTGCATAGAGTGTTGAGCCTGGAGTCAAAAAGACTTACTTTCCTGAGTTCAAATATGGCCTCAGACACTTACTGGTTACGTGACTTTGCAGGTCACTTAACCCTGCTTATCTCTGTTTCCTCATTGATAAAATAAGCTGGAGAAGAAACTGCCAGCATCTTTGTTAAGAAAACCCAAATGAGATACATGACTGAAAAACAACTGAACTCTTTGTCTATAGTTAAATTCTCTCTACAATAGTAAAATTCTCAATTATATTTTTGGCCTGAGTAGATGAGATCCACAAGGAAAATAATTGCTTTTCTTATCTAATCAAATTTCATCTAGGATCTCCTTAAAAATAATAACTCCCTAAGTTGCTGTGTCTTCTATAATTATCACAGAATCATTCTTTTGTTAGCAGATTTATTACTTTCTTCATATAGGAAAGTTGCTATTTAAATTTTGTATATATCTTAAGGCTCTACATTCATGTGAATTATTATTATTGTAATAGAATCATAGATTAGACCTGAGAGTGATCTTAGAGGGCATTTCTAGTCTACTACTTAAATGTGGGTTATTATAATTATTGCAGTAAGGATAATGGGTTTAGAGCTAAAGGCACCTAGCAAATAATTTAGACAAACCCTCTTATATAAAAGAATAGACTAGAATCATAAGGAGAAAACTAGTAAAGATAAGATAAGTAAGATGCCTTACCTAAGATCTCATAGATAGTAAAGTGTAGTAGTGGGACTGAGGCCTATAGCTTTGTGCTGCAAAACAACTGCTCTTACTACTATACCATGCTTCATAAATAAAAAAGAGAGCCAGAGTGACATAGTGGATAGAGCATAAACTTGAAATCTAGAAGATCTGAATTCAATTTTGACCTCAGAAGCTTACTAGGTGTATGCTCCTGGGCAAATCATCTAACTATTCTGTAAAAATGATAAAAAATACTATCTACTTCTCAGAGTATGAGAATGTTTTTTAAATGTTCAATAAAGAGATTAATATATTTTGTTGTTGTTCTTGAGAAGAAAATCACAAATCACTCAGAATTTTGGCCAGGAAAATCTCATAGGCAAGATGGTCCATGGTGTGAGAAATATATGGGAATTTGTTTGGTTTCTGCAGTTGTGAAGATTGAATTGAAGAACTGGGACTTGAATTGGAAGGTTGAAACTCACAAGGAATTAGAGGATAGTCAGGGATGGAGGTTATTTCCCCTAAAAGAGAATAAAATGTAAACTCCTTAGGCACAAGGATTAGGTTTTGTAATCAGGAATAGTGGCCTAACATTTGGAAAGAATTTTTAGTTCTTTGTCTCTAGTTTTCCACTGTTATCTTCCTCTTCTAGAATGGAAGCTCCTTAGGAGTAGAGACTAAATTGAGTGGGAAACATCCTGCCCTGTTAAGCATTTGATAGCCTCAGGTTTCCTTACCTTGTAATTTTAGAAATTAAACTTTAGAAACCCCAGCCAATGAGAAAAGAAGTCAGCAGGTTGGGGAGGGGAGCTCACATTAGAAAATAAAAAGGGACTACTCCTTGCAACTTGTATGTCTCTCTCTTAAACCATGCTTTGTGTGTCAGAGATCATGAGAAAGAAATAATTTTTTCCTACACTGAGTCTGGTGTGGTGCCTAAGGTCCCAGCCAATCATGTCACAAAGAATCAAACAAAACTTAACAGCTGAACAACAAAACATCTTACTACATTGTAGGTCCCTAATAAAACAAAAAATTATTCAAATTAACCTTTAAATTTAAATTTAACTTGATTAAGATTATATAGATGTAAATTATGAAATCCACACTCTTAGAGGACTCAAAAATGCAAATGCAAAAGGTCAAAGTGCAGATGAGCAGGTTATAACACATATCAGTGGTCATTTATGTGAAAGATGTATTATAAAATACTTAACTTGAGACTCAAGCTTGTTATTTGAGTAAAATTTTCCTCATTGGTGAACAATGAGTTACTTCATTCCTGTGTGGGGTATTACATTCATGAAAATTTGTGAGGGGAGAGATCAAATTTTCTTGTGGCCAGTTTTAAGAGAACACTGATGGGATTTCAGGCTTTCTTCAGGGAGAAGTCTTTGAAGGAAGAGAAAGTCTTTGGGAGAAAATTCATATATTGAGGGTCTGGTGCTTCAAAAACGTTGCTATTTCTAACTAAAGACTTCAGGGAATTTTCTGCTTTTAAGAAAGGAGACTTTCTCCGTTAAAGAGAAATATGCACCTCCCAATGCTTACCTTTGCTGTTTATTGTCTACTATATTCTAATCTTTATAACATTTCTGGTTTGTTTGCTATTGGCTTAAATTAAAGGGATTACTTCCTATTCACTAAAAGAGATCATGGTTCTTCTGAGAAATTCTTTCTCTGTTAGAAAATAATGTCTTGGAGACTATTTTGAACCTCAAATTGTTTTCTTTGGACTAATAATATTTAGGGTGATATACATTTAAATATGATTCTATTATTTGGTAGGAAGAGAGGCTATGCTTTTCAGATGTAGCTTGGAGAATATTTTCCATTTTAAGAGACTGAGATGAGAAAAAAGTCTTGAACCTAGAAATTATTTCTTCTAGACTAGCAATATTATAGAAGTGATTCCAATCTGGTATTTTTTTTCTAAGAAAAGCAGATGAATAGGCCTGTAACTCCAATCACCTGCTCCCCTCAAGGCTCTCCCTTAGAGAAGACCTAGCAAAGAAGACTCTAAAGATACATATGCATGTCTCTTTCTGAACCACATCTTAACAATCCCATATAGACATACCTAACCTAACCTAACAACACATAATTTTACAAAGTAAGGTTTTGTATGATCAAAAATTTAAATGGAGTAGTCATATTAGAACATAAGATACTTGAATGAAGGAACTAGCTCTTTTATTGTTGTGCCATAGTTTCCTTTTATTATTCTGCTTCACTTTCTCTAAATTGTCCTGCCTCAGTTTCCCTAAATTGTTCTGCCTCAATTCCCTTTGGTTGCAAACCCCCTTCCTGACCATTAGGATTGAGATAATTAGGGCTGGGAGCCCTCACCATTAGCATTCCATAGGCAGATAAGTTACTTAGAGATATGCTTACATATCCCATGTTCCAGACTTTCTGTCTCTAGCTGACTACCCTTTTCACTCTCAATTTATCAAAATTCATGGCCCTATCACCAACCTGTCAGAATCAAATTGATGGTCCCTGCCTGGAAATTCCTAAACTCACCAGTGTTCAGACTCTACCCCTTGCCTTTGGCTCCCCTGATCCCAGGAGCCTCATAAAACTCATTGGAATCTCATATTTGATGCTGAATTCTTTGAAACAAAAGTCTAATTCAGCCCTGGAGAGACAAATAGATTCTGATCTGCCTCCAGAAAATCTCTCCCTCTCAGAAACTCAAATAAAATATTAAAAATTTTCTAATCTCTATCTTGTCTCAGTTTCTCCAGCATTACATTATATTTGAATTTCCAGTACCTGCCACATAAAATGCAATTGATTTATATAGGGAGGATAAGGGATAAACTATGCACTGATATTCACAAAATATTAATTAGCCAGAAAAAGAATTGTAACATATTGGGTCAGTCCTTCATGAAATATTTATAGAAAGATATGCAGAGACACACATAGGAGAAGAAATCACAAAAAATTGTTTCTGCCAATAGAAGAAATCTCCATATTGATTAGCCCACTGATTGATTTATGTATCAAAAAAAGCTTATATCTGATTATTATGGATTTGACTTTCTCTATTATTGAAACTATATTTATCTTAAACTAATCCCAAAATTGCATACTCTAATAGCAAATTTGAATGGAGGATTTCAGCATGCATATTGATTCTCCCTCAACTACCCTAAGCACACAAAAATGCTTGATTTTTATGAATTACTGCTTTTCCCCACCTCAGTCACACATAAAGATGGTCATACTCTTGATCTTGCCATCATAAACAAATGCACTACCTCCACTTTCCTGAATTGTGAATTCCCTTTATCCTATCATCTTCTTAATTTTTCAACTATCCTTTTTCTTTTCTGATATAATCCTATTCTTCATATGCCAAAACCAGCATCTTTTGATACTTCAATTCTCTCTCAGGCCATCTCCCTTATGGAGTGATTTCATCAGTTCCCATGGATTTAATTAGCTTTTCTATGCTGATGATTCTCAAATTCTCATCTTTCCTGACCAGATCTTCTGGCCACCAATATCAAATCTCTAACTATCTTTCAAACATCTCTAGCTAGATATACAGTAGTCATGTTAAAAATCAATATATCCAAAATAGGTTCATATTTTTTCCCTCTATGCCCTTCATCCCTCCTACCTTCTCTATTACTGTATAGGACAACAAAATCCTCCCAGTCTCTCTGCTTTTTAACCTAGGAGTCATCTTGAATATTTATTATCTCTTATCTCCCATATCCAAGCTGTGGCTAAGGGTAGTCAATACTATCTTTGCAACATCTCCCTAATATTCTCTCCTCTGACATTGCTGTCACTATCTCATTGCTGACCCTCATCTCTTTACAATTTCATTATTGGAATTAATTCAGTTCTCTTTACCTTCTAATCCATCCTCCATTCCAGCTCTAACATGTTTTTCATAAAACAGGTCCTATCATATTACCCCCTACTAAATAAAAACCAAAGGCTCCCTATTGTCCCCAATATGAAATACAAAAATTCTCCACTTAGCAGTCAAAGCCCTTCATTACCTAACTTCCTTCTATCTTTCTAGTCCTCTTACATCTTATTCCTCCACATGAATTTTTCAAATCTAGTGACACTGGGCTCCTGGCTTATTGTTGTACAAATAAGACATTATATCTCTTGGGTCCCAGAATTTTCTCTGGCTATACCCCATGTCTTGAATGCTCTTCCTTCCCCATTCTGACTATTGATTTTCTTGGATTCTTTAAGTTTCAACTAAAACCCCACCTTCTACAGGAAGTTTCCCAACATATGAATTCCACTGTTTTCCTTCTTTTATTCCCTATGTATAGCTTCCTTTGTAAATATTTGTTCACATGCCTTTTTTTTCTCGTTAGATTATGAGCTCCTTGAGGGTAAGTTTTGTCTTTTGCCTCTTTTAGTATCCCTAGGGCTTAGCACAGTCTAAGTAGTATATAGTATATATCTAATAGATGTTTATTGATTGATAGGTTAATTTGATATATTCTAGGATAAAAAAAAACCAACTCATTTCCATTGCTAACTCTAAGAGAATTAACTGGAGTGAGGAACTTGGGGTTTACCTCATGTTGCCAAAATTTGGAGGGTACTGAAAGTGTTAAGAGCTGACATGCTTCTGCTCTGTTTTCTCCATTGGTGTTGACCCAACTAGTAGTATAACTAATCCAATGTCACTCTTTCTCTATCTCCTGTGCCTTTTGAACTTGCTTTCTCCATCTGTAGTCCCTAACAGCCCAGTAAAAAGAAAAAATGTATCATAAGGCTAAAAAAATATAGCTAATCATTTGTATATCTTCTCTAGATACCTCACAAATGTTGGGATATGGAAGTAAAGGAAAACTTGAGACAATTAGTTGTTGCTTAGTCAGTTTCATTCCTGTCTGATTCTTCACAGCCCCATTTGGAGTTTTCTTGGCAAAAATAATAGAGTAGTTTGTCATTCCTTCTCTAATTCACTTTACAGATGGGGGATCCGAGACCACTGGGTGGTAGACATGTTGGGGTCATAGCCACTTTCTCCTTTCCTTGACATTAGGACTGGGAAAATTGAGTCAGGAAAAACCTTGGAGCTCTAATAAACTTTACATACAATAGTATCATAAACTCAAGATATATTATCTCAATTCTTGCTAAGATAATTCCCCCTCCATTTCAGTATTTCCCCTTGCCTCACTGTCTCCTGTCTGTGACCTTCTTGACTCCTATCCCATCATGATTAAATTATGATCTTTTCCTGCAATCATGGCTTATCTGTCCATTAAGTGTCTTCACCTCCCTTATTTGTCTTTGTTTCCCCATAAAATTGTATACTCAGTTTATGTATTCTGTTTGCAAACCCTAGTTAGCTAAAATCCTATATAGGTTCCCTGCCTAGGTTTATCTGCACCGAATGCTTTGGACATGAGTCCCATTCGGTCGGCTAACCCAAACTCTCCACATTAAAGATTAAAAACCAATCTCTGTCTGCCTCAGTTTTTCTGGTATTACAAGACAAAGACTTAAGTTGATAGAGAATGGAGGTACAGAAGCACAGAACTCCTAAATATTTTGGGGTTCCACGACTCCCCAAATTGACCACCAAATGTTGGAATACAGAGTTTGACCTCCAAAATAAATTTAACAAAAGGCTTCTCAGGTCTATGTCCCTCCCTATGGCCCATCTAACTACTAAGAACTTGGGGCCTTATTCATGACCATCAAATTGACTTGGCCAGGGTCATACAGCTGAAATACTTCAGGATTTAAAGCCAGATTTGCTCAGGAAGATGAGTCTTCCTGACTCCAAGCCTACGACTCTTTTTTTTTTTTCTCTTAAGTATGCTTTATTAAATACTTTGTCCCATCTCTCTCCCTTTTAAAAGCTCTAAATGGTCCTTCTCACACTGATCACACCTTACTGCCCCAAATAGTCTCCTGATACAAATAACCTCTTCAGGCCTTTAGTTTTTTTTTTTTTTTTTTTTTTGATAAATGAAATGGTTAGACTAGAAGATTTATAAAATGAAAAATTCAGACATCCCTACTGTCAGAATAAGACAGAACTGAATCTGTCTTAAGGGACCTTGTGTGGCACTTTCCTCAGGCACAAGAATTACTAGTTCTAATTCTGCTTGCTGTTCTCACTACATACAAATTAATAAAGTTCAACTTCCTTTCAACTTCAAATGTCATTCCAATAGTCCCGGGATTTCTTATTCCATTGCTAGATTCAACTTGAGCTCTGGTATGAGAAGTGTTACTGAAAATCTAATAATCATAAGGTTTTGGGTCCAATAATCACTGGTTCAAGGTCATAAAATCAGAACACTATGAAATATTGAAATAACATTTTAAAAATAGAAACAGTATAGATACATCAAATGAGATGGGAATAAAAAATAAGAAAGAAGAATCCAGTTTTAATTATCTTTAATTAAAAATTGGGTACCTGGGGATATAGCACAATAAGTAGTTACTACCTTCAGTTACTTTTTACTCAGAATAGGTAGAATGAAAAAAGCAACTATTAAACATTTAAATCATCAAAAAAAATCCCTTTTCTAAAGTCCCAACACTTTTTGGCTAACTGAAAAATGTTAAATCATATAACATATTACTACATTATGTACTAAAGAAATGATTGTCAAAATTAATTTAAGATTAATGCAGAAAACTTGTAATATTTATGTTTCCTAAAGCTCTACTTCAGAGCACTGACTTATACTCTCTTCAGTAATTCTTCCTAAAATCACATTATAATATTGAACATAATACGTCTAAAGGTGATAACTAGAGGAACCTAAAGCATGATTGAGTAAAATTACCTCATTTTACAGACAATGGAAGATATAGAAAGGTTATAACATACTAATAGGGTAAACAAGACACCAGCAAAAAACTAGGTCTTTGTAGCTAAATAGACCATAAGGAAGGGCATTGACAAGAGAGGGCCTTTGGTAAATTTAAGTAGGCCTTTTTTGCTGTGGACACTTGTTAACTGTGGATTGATGGCATTATCTTGACTTTATCCAATCAGGAGGCTGTTATAGATGTCAAACCACAAAGTTATTCCTTTATTATGTAAGGCCCCTAAGGTCTCCCTTCTTAATTGCAGGATCTCTATGAACTTTGTTACCTTGATTAGAAAATGGCCTGGCCCTGTGAATTCTTTACAGACAACTTCCATGCATTCTGGACTTCTTAAATCTCACCATTGCCATATTCATTTATTATATAGATGGTAAATGTGAGAACCAGATCTGAACCCAGGGCCTCTGACTCCAAATTCAGTGTGATTTCTAAGATACCATTCATGTATATATATTTTTTCTATCCTTAATTTTTACCAAGCTTCATTTTACTGGCCCAGAATTTTTTCTGAGCCTGATATAATTTTTTCTGTTAAATTAAATATCATTTCCTGTGATTCTAAAATATTAAAACTTAAATTGAATGAAAATGTCCAAGAACAGGAATAGTACAGAAAAGATTCAAAAAGGCTTTTTTTTTTTTTTTTTTTTTTTTTTGTCAGAGAGCATCCTGCCATTCTGTACTTTGACTGCATTAAATAGACCTGGATGTTTAGGCTCACAAAGAGTTTTAAACTTAGCACAAATTTAAAAGGCATGAGATGACTTCTGAATATAATCTCATGATAAGAATGCTTCTATTATATGCAGTCCAGGAACTGTAAAGAGAAATGGGTAAGATAAGACTTGAATCTGTTCTGCATCAGAGGATACAATGAACCATTCATTCTCTTCCATGGGCCACTTTTACTATCACAGACCATTATTGGCATTTTCTTTCTGGTCAGTGAAAATCACTGTGGTCATGCCCTGTTAAATACACTGCCAAAAGTTGAGTCAATGTTCCATCCAGGAACTCTTTTGAATTAAACTTCATTTAAATTATTGTTCTTTGTTTACAGCCAATGTTCAATTAAAGAAGTTGTTATTCTGAGTTAAAATACAAGTGTTTGCATTTAAAACAGGATAATTATTCTGATAGAGCTCATTGTGGTTGAAAGGATTAAAAAAAAATTAAGACTTACCTTTATAGATTGTCTGAAAATTTCTCCCCCAAAATAATCACTCTGTCTCTGGATAGTGATTATGGAAATATGGAAGTGGTCCTGGGTTTAGGAATAAGCAGATGCATGGTCAAAGATTTATATGAAAGTGCAAAACTCTTACTGCATTTGAAAGTCAAACACACATTTTATTTAAAGATATATTTATGAGGGTTAAAGAGAGTATTCATTGAGCTGCCCCTCTTGTGTGACTCAGTACTGACAAAAGATTTGGGCACCTATGAGATAAACTCCTAGCTGCTTTCAGCCATAAGTGATTCAGCATTGAAAGGATTTGGTGCTATGGTATGGTGCTGAAAAATCTGTCCAGTGACAGTGGAAATGGAAAAAGAGGGCTTGTGAGTTACTTTCTTCCTTCTTCCCAAGTAACAACTTCCTTTGAAGGATTGTAGGGATGAGGAGCACTCTTTCCCCACACTCCAAAACCACTCCCAGATAAAATGCAGACTCAACCCCCCTCGCTTGTACTTAGGCATCCTACCTTTTTTATTTATATTTCCTTTCCTGAATAGATATTCTTGAGATGAATGTGTCCAGATGTGGAATTGACTTTGTGAATTTGAGAGGATCAGAGAAACTGAATCCATCAGGTAGTACTGATGACAAGGCATGATTCTTCACAAAACTACCATCATCAGAAAACAGACTGGGAGATGTTTGGATAGTGCAGAACGGAAGTGAAATGTGAAATACTTATACAGTAAGACCACAAAAATGCTCTCATGGTGTTTAAATAGAAATCTCCCAAAATAATTTTATAGTTGCCACAAGTTTAGCTATTGAATCCTGTATCAAGTTGTTTTGTCAATGTAGACTGTGAATATTTGTATCTTTCTGCATATCTTTTGTGTACAGAAAATACATATTTAATTTTATACCTATCTTGTACACTGAGTAATTTTTTTTTTCCTACTTGGAGAGATCCTAGATATAAGCCTTACACAATTTTCCCTCAAGATGCCATGATGGGGAAAGCGATGAATCCAAAAGTACGAGACAAAGAGCTTAACAATCTTACTATAGGATAGGCTTCCGAGGATATATTCACTCTGAATTTTGTGTCTAGGTCTAGAAAAAAGGGACCTTTTTTTGAGAAAGGAATATTATGTGTTCTTTCTTGAGGTTTTCTTGGATCTCTGAGACAGCTTTCATTTCAGTTCAGTAATCACTACAACAGTAGCCAGAGATTAAAGTCCAAATCCTTTATTGTTTTCTTCAAAGTCTTGTCTCCTTTCCTGGGGCCCGGTTAGCTTTCTTAGAGGCCTATCTCTCTCCTTGGTTCCAAGAGCTTGAGCTCCTGCTGCCAGTCCTTTGTGTTCTCTGCTTCTGCCAGTTTCTTGAGGTCCTCCTGAATGTGTCTTGGTTTCTGTGGGGGAGGCAGGAGGAGCACCACCACAGTCTCTGCCTTCCAATTCTGATGGTGATTGAGTTTGTCTGAGCTTATATGCTCTCTTATCATAAGTGTGAATCTTGTCGAACTATATTAAGTACTAAGTACATGTACTGAACTAGAGAACTGGTAAGAGCCATTCTAAACAATCATTGTCTCTATCAATTCCATTGACTTAGTACCTTGTAACAATCCTTGTTTCAAGTTCAGAGTTCTGGCCCTTAATCCAATAAAAAGTCCAACACATCAATTTATTATCATTATATGTGTATTATTATTAATCTGTTCCACTTTATTTTTTCATTAGTTGTCCCTAACAGTCCTCATAGACACAGCTTTAGATCTTCTCTATTCTTTTTCATCTTCCAGTTCTCTATTCTATTAGACAACATATGTAAAGTTGTTAATGAACCTTAAAACACTATATTAATGTCAGCTATTGTTGTTCACGGTTTTTATTGTTATTATTATTAATTGTTAACATCTTATTCAAAGGCTTACCTTGTCTTAAAGAACATAAGATATCCCAGAGTCTGTGAGAAAAACAATATTCTGGTCAATACCTGGTTACTGTTTTTTAACTTTTCTTACACTAGATGGCAGTGCTAAGAGAAGAAAAGACTGCAGTACCTAGCACTAACTCTCATTCATCATAGAAATGTCAGAAATTGGAATGGAAATTTTAATTAACTGTGTTTGAATTAGCAGATAGATACTCTTATTAAAGAATTACAAACCGTATCATACTAATAAGGTTTTATAATAGTGAATGATTAATCTAGAGGTTTCTAATTTTTAAATTGGGAGAGGATGTTCCCCGAATTATTTCTCTTTGGAAAAGAGTTTGAAGGAATATAGTTGATTTGACAATTGAATCTGAGACTACAGATAGGAGCTTCTAGATAATCTTGGCTTTCAACAGAGATAGACTACAGAGAAAATTGCTGCTACATTTTATTCATTTAAAAAAGTATAACAAGCAGTTTTGGACTTCTCTTGGAATTGGTTACACTTAGCCAGATTACTAGGGCTTGAGTCACAGAGAACTCTAGCATTTCATATATGGAACATAAGGTCATTGATATTAAACTGGTCTAAGGCTCTAATTGCCACAGAGATGAATACTTTAAATATTCAACTAAAATAAAATTACTACAATACTTCAGTTCAACAATCATTGTGGTAGGTGCTGAGAGATATATTTTATTTAGAGAAGCCATAACCCCTGCTTAGATGTAGCATAAAACCTACTAGAGCATAAATTAAAAAGAAATATAGAATGGAATATATATTCTTCATGATATATCTATATATATAGATATATCATGAGGATTTTAGAAAAGTGAAAAATCAGATGCTGCATAAGTTGTTTTCAACAATGGAGCAGGAAAAAGTGGCATTTAAGTTGGGTTTCAAAGAATGAATATTCATTAGGATGAATAACTGAACATTTTAGGCAGGGAAAATATTCCCAGTACATAATACAGCCTGAGTAAAGAGAGAATGACATGGGGAAGGAATAGATATGTCTAGTTTGATTAGAACCCAGGAAGTAAGGGGAGAAAGAGAGAGGTTAAAATATCCCAATGTATTGTTAGTGAACTAGATTATATGGGTCATTCTTTTAATTATATGCAGCTATTCCTTATTTCATTTTCCTTGAAAAGAAGCTTAGAGAGGCCTATTTCCACCTATAATCAACTCAAAAATCTATCATAATTGAGCTCTGAGTCAGAACAACTTCTGATTCAGAGGAATATAAAAAAGCAATTTATTGGACTCTTCAAGTCTCTCTTTCTAAATATGAAGAAGGTGAACTATTTTGAGCTAATCCTGAGAATCAAGAGGACAATGGAAGGTGGAGTCCCTGTCTCCTACCTAACCTCTATATGACCAAGAGCTCACAGTTTCTGTCATTTTTTTTCCTCCTTATCTTAGAAAAAAAGCAGGCCCAGGTTGGAAGTATCCATAAACTTTTGTGGATTTTTAAAAAAAGCCAGATATTTAAGGTATTATGGTAGCATCATTTATTCAAATAGTAGCAATATTAATATTCATTGGTAAAAGAGTAATGACATTCACTAGAGAGGCAATGCAAGCTTCTACATCAGAGAATGGATCTACTGCCAGGAGATGAAGCAAGCCAGAACAATTTTATCAGCAGACTTGATTGAACAATGCCAAGTTAAGATGAAATATAGACTAGCTAATTAGAAGCCTACAAAACTGCTTTATTTTCTGAAGATGGTCTATTATCACCTTTCAGTGAATTTTACTAATACGTATCAATTGTTTTTCAAATCCTGGTTAAATTATTCTGTTAATTAAGAATGATTCTTTTTATCTTTATTATTTCTTTTTGTGAGTAGAAATAAACTATCTGTCCAATAACCAATTTATATTGTACATTGACTACTTCTTTATTACTCTTTTTTGGGGGAATCCTTAAGACTTGAGTTAAAAAGTAGCATTGTCTCTAGATTCTAAAGTGAGGATTCAAAGAGCCAATGAATAAGAGAAAAAGGACCCCATGCCCTCTAATTAAAGTCTGTATCCCCTAGCAAGGAGTCTCATCAGGGCTATATATTTGCATAAAGAACTAAAAGGAATAGTTTATTTATAGGCTTTTAGTTTGGTAACCTCTGACTTCCCAAAAGTAGTGTCTTTATGCAAGAACTGAATCATCAAATTATAGAATCTGAGAATTGGAAAGAATATCAGGAATTATCTAGTCCAATCCATATATGACATATATAACCATTATAACATATATAACATAGGATAAACAATTTCTGCTTGAAAATCTCTATTGAAGGGGATCCCCAACTTCTGAAGACAGTCCTCCAATTTTGCATAGCTCTAATGGTTAAAAAAGTTTTCCTAACAAATTTAAAATTTGCCTTTTTAACAACTTTCTTCCATTGTTTCTTGTTCTGTCTTCTTGTCAAAAAGAACAAATTTTAGTCAACCTTCATGTGGCAGCCTTTCACATATTTCAAGAAAACTATTGTATTCCCTCTGAGTTTCTCTTCTCCAGGCTAAACATTCTCAGTTGCTTCAACTGATCTTCATGTAAGAGTGACTCAAGGTTTTCTACCGTGTGTGTGTGTGTGTGTGTGTGTGTGTGTGTGTGTGTATGTGTGTGTGTGTGTGTATGTGTGTGTTTTAATTGTAGAATCTACAATTGAACACAACATACCAAGAGAAGACCAAGGCAGAGAACAGTATAAGGGACTATCTCCTCCTTATTCCTGAAAACTTTGGAATCTAAGTTCAATATAAGACAAAACTGTAAACAGTTAAGTGGTGCCAGATTGTGGAAGTCCTCAAATGCTAAGCAAAGATATATAAACTCTTCTCAGATAACAAAAGGGAAACAAAGAAGTCTTTTTAGCAGAAGAATAAGATGAACAGAATTATCTGTATTAAATTATATATAAGAACACATTACCTATAAGTTGTATGGAATAGTGAAAAATGCTCTCACTCTCACTCAGAGAGCCTTGGTTCAAATCCTGGCTATTTTATTTACTAACTGGGACATCACTTTCCTCTAGGGGCTCTACTTTTCTGACCTTTTTTGATCTCAGACACTTAATTTTAACCAGTTGTATGACCCTAAACAATTCACTTAACCCTAATTTCCTTTCAAAAAACAAAGGGGTTAGAATAGATCTTTTTATATGTTCAAGAAGTTTTTTGCCTTAAATAGATTAAACTTTTCCTATTCCTGCAGCCTAGTTTGCTCACCTAATTTGTTTTACCAAATCATGGTCCAAATGTAGATTATACAAACACAGAAGAGCTTCTGTTCAATCATGCTTCAAGATTATCACCAATCCTGAATTTATAGGGCCAGGCTTAATAAAGCTTATATAGAGCATCTGTGAATTTTACAGTAATTATTTTATCCAAATGGTGATTGAAACCTATTTCTTCTGTACTTTTAATTTTTTTCAATATTATTTACTTTTTTATTTATTAATTTTATAATTATAACATTTTTTGACAGTACATATGCATAGGTAATTTTTTACAACATTGTCCTTTGTACCCCCTTCTGTACCGAATTTTTTTCCCTCCTTCCCTCCACCCCCTCCCCTAGATGGCAGGCATTCCCATACATATTAAATATGTTATAGTATATCCTAGGCACAATATATATGTGCAGAACCGAATTTTGTTGTTGTTGTTGTTGCAAAGGAAGAATTGGATTCAGAAGATAAAAATAACCTGGGGAGAAAAACAAAAAATGCTAACAGTTTACACACATTTCCCAGTGTTCCTTTTCTGGGTAGCTGATTCTGTCCATCATTAATCAATTGGAATTGGATTGTCTCTTCTCTATGTTGAAGATATCCACTTCCATCAGAATACATCCTCATACAGTATCATTGTTGAAGTGTATAATGATCTTCTAGTTCTGCTCATTTCACTCAGCATCAGTTCATGTAAGTCTCTCCAAGCCTCTCTGTATTCATCTTGTTGGTCATTTCTTACAAAACAATAATATTCCACAACATTCATATCCCATAGTTTACCCAACCATTCTCCAATTGATGGGCATCCATTCATTTTCCAGTTTCCAGCCACTACAAAAAGAGCTGCCACAAATATTTTGGCACATACAAGTTCCTTTCCCTTTTTTAATATTTCCTTGGGATATAAGCCCAGTAGTAGCACTGCTGGATCAAAGAGTATGCACAATTGGATAACTTTTGGGGCATAATTCCAGATTGCTTTCCAGAATGGTTGGATTCTTTCACAACTCCACCAACAATGCATTAGTGTCCCAGTTTTCCCACATCCCCTCCAACATTCATCATTATTTGTTCCTGTCATCTTAGCCAATCTGACAGGTGTGTAGTGGTATCTCAGAGTTATCTTAATTTGCATTTCTCTGATCAATAGTGATTTGGAACACTCTTTCATATGAGTGGATACAGTTTCAATTTCCTCATCTGAAAATTGTCTGTTCATATCCTTTGACCATTTATCAATTGGAGAATGGCTTGATTTCTTATAAATTAGAGTCAGTTCTCTATATATTTGGAAATAAGGCCTACAAAAATAATTTCCTCTTACATAGCATTTTAAAGTTTCTAAAGTGCTTTATAAATATTATCTCATTTTATTTTTTCCAACTTTATTAATTTTTGCAAAGTTATCATCATAACCTATGCCAAAGTGAACATGATGAGGAATCCATTACACAAGAGATTTTTTAAAAAACCTGTTCTAGGTATTCAGTAGCAAATTCTATACGGAATCATTGATTTTTTTCAACTATAAAAGTTTCTTTTAATTATTCCATTTTAAATTAAAATTAATTAAATTAATTAATTATTAATTAATTCAACCAGTATCGATCTGTCTAAACAACCTGGTCTTCCCATAAATTGACAGTTATAATTTGTATAATCATAACCAAGACCAAATAATTCAAACTAAACACAGTATTGCCAAGGCAAATGACCCAGTGATCCTTTTTCACAATAGTAATTTCACACTAGTAAATTTGATGAGGATCCTGGGGCCATTATAATCCAATTTTAGGCCCTATTTAGAGGTTATAACATTACCCGATAGGGGTAACTGATTGAATGAACACCTTACCCTACCCTGGGGGAAACAGTAGACTGTGAGGAATTTGTACTCCTTATCCTCAGAATTCTGGTCAAGTTAAACATATGAATAAAGAAATTAAAGGCTATATATATATATATATATAATTGGCAAATTGTATACTGAAACCCACCTTAAATGATCTACAATATTCCCCCTTTCTTTCTGTCATCTGCAAAGTGAACCAAAGAAGGAGGGGTAATTACATCTTTCTCCTTTTGAAGTGGTTTTTTGGTCTTCCTCCTTCAAAGGCAAAACCTATCCCCTTAGTACATACATCATTGCTGGTAAGAGATGTTTTGGTACAAGATCTACAAAACAGACTGAAGGAGCTTCATGACATAGAAAGTGCACTACAGAGCAGAGGCCTTTGGACTTTTCTCTACATAATTTTCACACTGTACATAAGGTCTACATTAATAACTTCCAGAGGAACAGTGGAACTCAACTTGGCTTGGAAGATCCATTCCAAGTATTACTGACAATAACAAATAATATCAAGATGGGAGGAAAAAAAAAAAACTTTTGGATACACTATGCCCATGCAAAACCTACTACTTTACTATTTCATATTAAAGCAATGTATCCAAAAATCTTTTTAAAATTTTTGCTTCATCTTAATACTATCACCTGGTGTTTCTCCTTTCCCAATTAATCTAGGGAATGAAAAATTGGCAACCATAGGAAAATGGATATTTTTTAACAATATCATTTGCTTTATACCATGCAATAATACTTTTACATATATTTTAAATCTTGCTCATTTACTTGTTGTTGCTTAATTCTCGTGTTATTAATGGATTCTCTTCCAAAATTCCACTCTTCCTAGGAAGACTTGTAAAGATAATACTATTAATTAATATAATAAATAAAATAATAAAAGATAATACCATTAATTAACTAATAGAATTAATTAACTTCATGGTGATATAAGCATATTTTATGTCATCTTAGAACAACCAGGCCCCATGAATGGATGTTGAGTTTATTATCATATCCATTGGAGTGACCCTGATCAGTGGTTAGTACTCCCTATTATATAAAACAAAATTCTCTACCACAATTAAATTACCCTGACTCTGGATATCATAAAATACTATTTTTGAAAGGGGATTTAACATCCTTTGCTTTTGCCACTTGTAGCACTTATGACTTCAGAGGAAAAATATAAGATGACAAACCAAAACCAATAACCCTGACTCAACTTTATAAATAACTTATTTTTAAATTTGATAGGACCTTTGATGTCATCAAATTTAAAACTATTTTGCTTCTATTTGCTACTCTCTTCTGAGTTTTCATTTTTGAGTTACCGAAACCATTCTTAATGGTATTATAGATTTAGGAAATTTAAAGGTATACATATTAACTTTGTTTTTCCAATATTTCTTTAATTTGTGTTAAAATCCACATCTTTAATGGGATTAGAGCCAAGAAAACTCACTGTACTTCTGGGCTAGCCTTGTTTAAAAAAGGATTTAACTGAACTCAGTATGACATAACCTTCAGGACAAATTTGTAATATCAGAACAAACATTTGGAAATTAAATAGTCCATTTCAGAAGTTAGAAGTTCTTTGGGGACTAGTATGCCCTGTACAATTCTCTCTTCTGTGAGAATTATAACAGTATGACCTTACAAGTACCAGATCTTAATTATATCTCAGGACTAATGAGAAAGAGAGCTACCAGAAACCCAAAATTAAAAATCTTATAAAACAACATGGAAAAGAGATAATTTTTGGGTTTCTTATCCCTATTATGGGGTCTTTAAATTGTAATAGACTGCTAGGAACCTCTAGCCAGAGACTCAGAAATTTGCTCAAGCCACCAGTGAATTGTTATTTTTTAGTCTCTTATAGCTTCACTGTCTTCCCTTTTTCTAATTCTAATTTTCAATGAATATATATATATATATATATATATATATATATATATATATATATATATATATTTTTTTTTTTTTCCTTTAAGACTCTGGACTTCCTCTTCTAGTTGATTAACTTTTTTCCCCATCATTTTCCTATTTTTCTTGGATGATTTTTGTTGAATTTTGACATTCCTCCATCACTTCCATTTGATTTTTAGTCTTTTTTTAGTTCTATAAATTATTTTTGTGTGGGTAACCATTTAGTGTTACCCTCTGGAGTAGAAGAGGCTTTTTTTTTAACTTCACTGTCTTCCTCTGAAGATAAACACTGGTATTCTTTATTTCCATATTAAGTTTCTATGGTTGGGTTCTTTCTTACTCGGTTGTTTCATTTTTTTAAAATGAGAACTATTAGTGTAAGAATCTCTAATTTGGAGGGAAGGTACCTTTAGATTCACTTCAGCTCTCCCTCTTACCTGGAACCCCAAACCAAAAGCTCTACTCTCCTTCAAGTGCCTGAAGCCAGCAGCCTCCTTGCCCCATTGTTTCTCTATTCACTTTTTCTCTCCCAGGGTTTCATCACTGGCATAATTAATCAGTGAAGGTTCCCTCAGTTTTCCCAGACTCAAACCCCCATTACACATTGGCCAGGAAGTAAAAGTTTCTGTGGTTCTGACTTTTTAGGCTAAGACCCTCTCTCAATCCAGTCAGACCCAGGAATCCCAAATACTGTTTCTGCGAATTTAGCTTAGAGGTATTTCACTTCACATTAGTTAAACTCAGTCCTTGGATCTTTCGTATAGGTTTTGTCATATTGTCCCAGGAAGATCCCTGTTCTGCTCCTAATTTTATTTGTTTCCCCATACCTTCCAAGTTTTATTTGTAGGGGAAACCTGGAGTCCTTGGAATTTTCTGATCTACAGTATGCCATCTTCCTACCTTTTTACCTAATCTTATATTCTGTTTTACATCCTACTTATTGTTTCCTTTTAGTACATATAAATCTATGCAAAAAATCTGTATTCAGGGTTTTTAGTCTGCTGGCTTTTGATTCAGTTTATTATTTTTATTAATTTTATAATTATAAAATTTTTTGACAGTACATATGCATGAGTAATTTTTTTTATAACATTATCCTTTGTATTCATTTTTCCAAATTTTCTCCTCCTTCCCTCTACTCCCTCCCCTAGATGACAGGCAATCCCATACATATTAAATGTGTTACAGTATAACCTAGATACAATATATGTGTGTAAATCCAATTTTCTTGTTGCACGTTAAGTATTGGATTCTGAAGGTATAAGTAACCTGGTTAGATAGACAGTAGTGCTAACAGTTTACATTCAATTCCCAGTGTTCCTTCTCTGGGTGTAGTTGTTTCTGTCCTCATTGATCAACTGGAAGGGAGTTGGATCTTCTTTATGTTGCAGATATCCACTTCCATCAGAATATATCTTCATACAGTATTGTTGTTGAAGTGTATAGTGATCTTCTAGTTCTGCTCATTTCATTCATCATCAGTTCATGTAAGTCTCTCCAAACCTTTCTGAATTCATTCTGCTGGTCATTTCTTACAGAGCAATAATATTCCATAACATTCGTATTCCAGGGACTTCCAGCCAAGATGGCGGTGTGGAGGCAGACAGCTGCTTGAGCTCCGTGTTTTCTCTCAGGACTTACTTCATGACAAGCCTCAGAGTTAATACTTGACCCAGAAAGAAATCCACAAATAATCACCAAGAGAAGACATCCTTGAACTTCACCAGAAAAAGTCTGTGTTTGCTTGGGGGAGGGTCAATCAGACTGGGTGCAGACTGAGGGCAGGCAAGCCAGAGCAAGACAGGCAGCTCACACAGCTCAGACCAGAGGGAGAGGGGTACGATCTCTGCCCTTTCTGCGAAAAAAGGCTTTTACCCGAGTGTGGATACTCTGTCTTGGCAGCAAGCCAGGATCAGCGGAGAGGGTGTAAACACCTGAGGTGAAGATTAAAACCCCCGAAAGCCAGCTTCTCTCAGAACCCGGCCACCCCCAACCCCTACCTGGACTGACTCAGCATGTTCTCAGAGCCTCAGAGCACAGACTCAGTGCAGCCATCACTGTCCTGTTAGTGCCTCTCTGTTGCCCTACCCCCAGTCTGTAGAGGAAGCCCATTAACACCATCCAGCCCCAACCCCCCAAAACAAAACTATTGTTTCTCTTGTCAATTTGTTTTCTTCGATTAGCTCTGACAAAATGAACAAAAAAATTCAAAAGGGCTCTAACCATTGACAGCTTCTGTATGGAGAGAGAGCAGACTTCAAACACTGAGGAGATTAAAAACAGACTGTACCCAGAGGAATCCTCTAAGGGGGATATAAGCTGTTTCTCAACACAAAAGAATCTCATAGAGGAAATCAAAAAGGCTCTCACAAGAGAGCTAGAAGAGAAATGGGAAGCTTGGTAAGAGAGCCAGGAGAAGTCATCCCACAAATTTAAAGACAGAGTGGATAAAGAAATCAAATCATTGAGAAACAAGATTAGTGAGCTGGAAAAGGTAAACAACTCCAAGGAAAACAAGATTAGTGAGCTGGAAAAAGAAAACAGCTCTCTAAAAAATAAAATGCATAAAATGGAAAAAAATTCGATAGAAGAAAAAAACTCACTTAAAAACACAATTGGACAATTACAAGAAGATATAAAAAAAGTGAGTGAAGAAAATACATCATTGAAAATTAGACTCAAACAAGTAGAAATGAATGACTCAAGGAGAAACCAAGAGGTAGTCAAGCAAAACCAGAGAAATGAAACAATTGAAAAGAATGTCAAGTACCTTATTAGAAAGACAACAGACCTGGAAAACAGATCCAGGAGAGACAATTTGAGAATAATCGGACTCCCTGAAAAATGTGAGGAAAAAAAGAGCTTGGACACTATTTTTGAGGAAATTATCAAAGAGAGCTGCCCAGACATTTTGGAAACAGAGGGTAAAATAGACATTGAAAAAATTCATCAATCATCTACTGAAAGGGACCCTAAAATCAAAACGCCAAGAAATATAGTGGCCAAGTTCAAGGACCATCAGACAAAGGATAAAATACTGGAAGCTGCTAGATAAAAGCAATTCAGATATGGAGGATCCACAATAAGGATAACCCAGGATCTAGCAGCATCCACATTAAAAGAACGAAGGGCCTGGAACATGATATTCCGAAAGGCTAAGGAACTTGATATGCAGCCAAGAATAACTTACCCAGCAAAAATGAGCATCGTTTTCCAGGGAAGAAGATGGACATTTAATGAAATAAATGAATTCCATCTATTCTTGATGAAAAAACCAGACCTACATAAAATGTTTGATCTTCAAATACAGAACTCAAGAGATTTCTAAAAAGGTAAAAAGAAATCTTGAGAATATACTTCTGTTATAAAAGAAAGAACATATGTATAATTTGTCCTAGAAACTAGAGATGGAAAGGAAATTATATCATAAAAAAGTGTAAAGTGGTGGTACTACATCTCATGAAGAGGCAAAGGTAACCTATTATATCTGAGAGAAAGAAAGGAGGGAGATGAACATAGTGTGTATCAATAGACATATTCAATTAATGGTGAAACTTCTTCCACTTCATTGAAAAGTGAGAGGGAAGGAGTAAGCTAAGGGGAAGGGAATACAGAAATTGTAAGGAAAAGGGGTAAAATAAGGGAAGTAATTTTAAGGTAGGGGATGGATACTAAAAAGGGAGGGCTGTGAAAAGCAAGTGGTGTTCACAAGTTTAATACTGGGTAGGGGGGTAAGAGGGAAGGAAAGGGGAAAAGACTAAGCAGGGGTTAACAGGATGGCAAGCAATATAGAATTAGTCATTCTAACCATAAATGTGAATGGGGTAAACTCCCTCATAAAGAGGAAGCAGTTAGCAGATTGGATCATAAGTCAGAATCCTACTATATGTTGTTTACAGAAAACACACCTGAAACAGGTGATACATTCAAACTAAAAGTAAAAGGGTGGAGCAGAATCTACTATGCTTCAGGCAAAACCAAAAAAGCAGGGGTAGCCAAACTCATCTCAGATAAAGCAAAAACAAAAATTGATCTAATTAAAAGAGATAAGGAAGGGCATTATATCCTGCTAAAGGGTAGTATCAATAATGAAGCAGTATCAATATTAAACATATACGCACCAAGTGGTGCAGCATCTAAATTCTTAAAAGAGAAATTAAGAGATCTGCAAGAAGAAATAGACAACAAAACTATAATTGTGGGAGATCTCAACCTTGCACTCTCAGAATTAGATAAATCAAACCACAGAATAAATAAGAAAGAAGTCAAAGAGGTAAATAGAATACTAGAAAAGTTTGATATGATAGATCTTTAGTGAAAGCTAAATGGAGACAGAAAGGAGTATACTTTCTTCTCAGCAGTTCATGGAACCTATACAAAAATTGACCATGTACTAGGACATAAAAACCTCAAAATCAAATGCAGTAAGGCAGAAATAGTAAATGCATCCTTTTCAGACCACAATGCAATGAAAATTACATTTAATAAAAAACCAGATGAAAATAGACCAAAAAATAATTGGAAACTAAATAATCTAATACTAAAGAATGATTAGGTAAAACAGCAAATCATAAACATAATTAATAACTTCGACCGAAGAAAATGAAAATAATGAGACATCATATCAAAATGTGTGGGATACAGCCAAAGCAGTAATAAGGGGAAGCATTATATATCTACAAGCCTACTTGCATAAAATAAAGAAAGAGAGGGCCAACGAATTGGGCTTACAACTAAAATTGCTAGAAAAGGAACAAATTAAAAACCCCCAGACAAACACAAAACTTGAAATTCTAAAATTAAAAGGTGAGATTAATAAAATTTAAAGTAAAACAACTATTGAATTAATTAATAAAACTAAGAGTTGGTTCTATGAAAAAACCAACAAAATAGACAAACCCTTAGTAAACCTGATTTTTTAAATAATTTTTTATTATATATTTTTTATAATATTATCCCTTGTATTCATTTTTCCAAATTATCCCCCCCTCCCTCTATTCCCTCCCCCCCAATGACAGGCAATCCCATACATTTTACTTGTGTTACAATATAACCTAGATACAATACATGTGTGTAAATACCATTTTCTTGTTGCACAATAAGCATTAGATTCCAAAGGTACATATTTGCTCACTCTATCCAAGAGCATTTAATATTTTTCCAATTGGTTAGATCTGACTTTATTTTTGTGGAAAGTGTTTTGTAGTTTTACTCATATTGTTCCTAATTTTCCCTTGGCAGATAGAGTCCCAAATATTTTATACTATTGATAGTTACTTTAAATGGAATTTCTATTTGTAACCCTAACTGTTGGATTTTCTTAGTGGTATATAAGAATGCTGATGACTTATGTGGGTTTGTTTTGTATCCTGCAACTTTGCTACAGGTATAGATTATTTCTAATAGCTTTTTAGTAGAATCTCTGGAATTCTCTAAGTATACCATCATATCATCCACAAAAAGTAATAATTTGGTTGCCTCATTACCTACTTTAATTCCTTTAATCTCTTTCTCAACTCTTATTGCCAAAGCTATCATTTCTAATACAATATTGAATAGTAATGGTGATAGTGGGCAACCTTGTTTTACTCCTGATCTTATTTGGAATGTTTTCAGTTTATCCCCATTACATATGATGCTTACTTATGGTTTTAAATAGATGCTACTGATTATTTTAAGGAAAAGTGCATTTATTCCTGTACTTTCAAGTATTTTTTAATAGTAATGGATGTTGGATTTTATCAAATGCTTTTTCTGCATCTATTGAGATGATCATATGATTTTTGTTAATTTGATTATTAATATTGCCAATTATACTGATAGTTTTCCAAATATTGAACCAGTCTTGCATTCCTGGTATAAATCCTACTTGGTCATGATGTATTATCCTGGGGATGATTTTCTGTAGTCTTTTTGCTAACATTTTATTTAGGATTTTAGCATCAATATTCATTAGGGAGATTGGTCTATAATTTTCTTTCTCTGTTTTCAATCTGGTTTAGGAATCAGTACCATGTCTGTGTCATAAAAGGAATTTGGTAGGACTCCTTCATTCCACATTTTTTCAAATAGTTTATATAGCATTGGGGTTAATTGTTCTTTAAATGTTTGTTAGAATTCACATGTAAATCCATCTGGTCCTGGGGATTTTTCCTTAGGGAGTTGATTAATAACTTGCTCTATTTTTTTTTTAATGAAATAGGCTTATTTAAGCAATTTACTTCCTCCTCTGTTTATCTGGGAAGATAATTTTTGGAGGTAGTCATCCATTTCACTTAGGTTATCAAATTTATTGGCATAAAGTTGGGCAAAGTAACTCTTTATTATTGCTCTAATTTCCTCTTCATTGGTGAAATGTTCTCCCTTTTCATTTTTAAGACTAACATTTTGATTTTCCTCTCTCCTTTTTCTAATCAGATTTACCAAAGGTTTATCTATTTTATTGGCTGTTTTCATAAAACCAACTCTTAGTTTTATTTATTAATTCAATAGTGTTTTTTTTTAACTTTCAATATTATTAATTTCTCCTTTTAATTTTAGAATTTCAAGTTTAGTATTGATTAAGGGTTTTTAATTTGGTCTTTTTCTAGCTTTTTAAGGTGCAAGCCCAATTCATTGATCTTCTCTTACTCTATTTTATTCAAGTAAGCCTCTAAAGATGTAACATTTCCTCTTATGGCTGCAATCCACGAATTTAGTATGACGTCTCATCTTTGTTATTTTCTTGGTTGAAATTATTGTGTCTATAATTTGCTGTTTCACCCAATCATTCTTTAAGATAACATTATTTAGTTTCTGATGACTTTTTGGTCTATTTGCCCCTAGCTTTTTGTTCAATGTAGTTTTTATTGCATTATGATCTGAAAAGAAAGCATTTACTACTTCTGCCTTCCTGCATTTAATTTTGAAGTCTTTATGTCCTAATATGTGTTCAATTTTTGTATACATTCCATGAACTGCTGAGAAGAAAGTATACTCCTTTCTTTCTGCATTCAGTTTTCTCCAAAGATCTATCATACCTAAATTTTCTAATATTCTATTTACCTCTTTAATTTCTTTCTTATTTGTTCTGTGGTTTGATTTATCTAATTCTGAGAGTGCAAGATTGAGATCTCCCACTATTACAGTTTTGCTGTCTATTTCTTCTTGCAACTCTCTTAACTTCTCCTTTAGGAAGTTAGATGCTATACCACTTGGTACATATGTGTTTATATTGATATGCTTCATTGTCTATGCTACCCTTTAGCAAGACATAGTTTCATTCCTTATCTCTTTTAATTAGATCAATTTTTGCTTTTGCTTAATCTGAGATAAGGATGGCTACCCCTGCTTTTTTACTTCACCTGAAGCATAATAGATTCTGCTCCAGCCTTTTACCTTTACTCTGTATGTATCTCCCTGCTTTAAATGTGTTTCCTGTAAACAACGTATTGAAGGGTTCTGGCTTTTGATCCAGTCTGCTATTTGCCTCCACTTTATGTGAGAGTTCATGTCATTCACATTTATGGTTAAAATAACTAATTCTGTATTTCCTGCCATCTTATTATCCCCAGATTATGCTTTTCTTTTTCTTACCCCTCTTTAGCTACTTTCCCATTTTTAAACTTATGGGCACCACTTGTCTCTTGCAGGTCTCCCTCTTTAGAATCCCTCCCACCCCCTTTGAATCCCTTCCCTTTCTTGTACCTTTCCCTTATTACTCTTTTCCTTTTCCCTTTTCCTCTCCTACTTTTTATTGAGGTGGGGGAAGTTTCTCTGTAAACCAATTATGTCAATTATTTTCTCTTTGAGCCAGATCTGATGAGAGTAAGATTCAACAGTGTTCTTCCTCCTCTCTAAATTCTGCCAGATATGGTAAGTTTCCTTTGCCTCTTTGTGAGATGCAGTTTCCCTCTTTTTATCTCCCCTTATCCCTTTTTCTGATACAATCCTCTTTAAAATTTTCAACTTCCCTTTTTATGTTATTTCAGTAAAATCAAATTATACATAAACTATTTATATATATCCATAACAGAAATACAGTTCTCAAGAGTTCTTTTTACCTTTTTCTGCTTCTCTTGAGTCCTATTGTTGGAGGTCAATTTTTTTGTTTGGTTCTGGTTTTTTTTGTTTTTTTGTTTTTTTCCTTAGAAACAAATGGAATTCATCTTTTTCATTAATTGTTCATATTCTTCTTTGGAAGAAAATGCTCAGCTTAGCTGGGCAGTTTATTCTTGGCTGCATTGCAAGTTTTTTTTGTTTGTTTGTTTGTTTTTTTGTTTTTGGTTTTGGTTTTGGTTTTTTTTTTTTTGCCTTTAAGAATATCAGGTTTCAGGTCCTTCAATCTTTTAATGTGGAAGCAGCTAGAGCTTGAGTGATCCTTATTTTGGCTACTCTGTATTTGAATTTTTTTTTTCTGGTTGCTTGTAATATTTTTTTCTGAAATTTAGCCACAATATTCCTTGGAGTTTTTATTTTAGAGTCTTTTTCAGAAGGTGTTTGATGAATTCTTTCAATATCTATTTTACCTTCTGATTCTGTTACAGTTCTCTTTGATGATTTCCTGTAAAATAGTATCAAGGATCTTTTTTTCATTATCATTTTCAGGAAGTCTAATAATCCTCAGATTATCTCTCCTAGATCTATTTTCCAGGAATGTTGTTTTTCCAAGTAAATATTTAACATTTTTTTCTATTTTTTTCATTTTTATTTTTTGTTTTGCTTGACTGATTCTTGATTTCTCAATGAATCATTCATTTCTATTTGTTCAGTTCTGATTTTTAATGAGTTATTTTCTTCATTAGCTTTTTTGGCTTCTTTTTGTATATGTCCAATTAAGTTTTTAAATGAGTGGTTTTGCTCTATGTAATTTTTTTCCATTTTACTATTTTTTTTAACTGAGTTATTTTCTTTTTCCAATTCACAAATCCTATTTTCTTGGGAATTCTTTATCTTTTCCAATTCATAAATTCTACTTTCTTGGGAGTTCTTTATCTTTTCCAGTTCACAAATCCTGTTTTCCTGGGAGTTCTTTACCTTTTCCAATTCACATTTCAGGAAATTGTTTTCTTTTTCCACTTTATCAAATTTTTCTTTAAGTTAGTTATAAACCTTTTCTATACTCTCTTGCATAATTTTTCTTTCCTTTCCCCACTTTTCTTCTCTCTTTGTATTTTAAGATTTTTTAAATAATTTCTTCTAGGAGAGCCTTGTGTGATGTAACCTGTTACATCCTCCTTTGTGGTTTTTGTCTGGACACTGTCTGTTATTAGTCTCCTTGGGGTTGAAAACCTGCTCTTTTTCTGTATAAAAGCTATTGATGGTCCATTTGGCTTTTTTTACTCATTTTTTAAAAAGCCCTTAAGGTCTGCCTTTAGGCCAAGGAGGTTTCTCTGCAGAACAGTGATAGATATATGGACAGTAGCTATCTTGCCAATGGGCTGCAAAGAGCAGCCGAGCTGTGGAAGTGCACTCAGAAAAGCCCTGCACTGGAAGTGTCTCTGCCTTAGGTAGCACAGGCTGAGCTGTGGAAGTGCCCTGTAAAGAGCCCCACTGTACGGATTAGTGACTGGGGTTAGAGGCTGAGCAGTGAAAGTGTCGCTGCCCCAGGCAGAACCCCACTGTGGGGATAAGCAGTTACCTTGGGAAGAGCTCTGCACCACACCTAAAGAGTCTCTGCTGGGAGAGCACAGTGCTGTGGAAGTTCTATTGCCCTAGGCAGAGCCCCTTGATGTGCAGATTAGGGGCTGCCTCAGGCAAAAGTCCTGTGCTACAGAATGGGGCTACACAGCTGTGCTGTGGTCTGTGCTCAGTCACTCACTTCCTGTTTTGGGTGGGTGTAGCCAGATCCTATTAGATTCTGGCATTTTTTGGAGTACACTCTACCTTTGGCTTTAACTTCTCTGCTGATCTACTTCTTTGCAACCAAAGCAGAGCAGCCAACCTGTGGTAGAGTCCTCCCTGTAAATTTTCCAGCCACAAGACTGCCCTGCCCTAGTCGTCTCAGTATACTCACTTCTGGTTCTATCTCCCTGCTAGTGCTGACCTGCTCCTGCCACTTAGGACAATCCTTTTCTGGAGATCTTCCAGATTATCTTTGACTGGTAAGTTTTTGTACATCCAATCTTCTTGAATTTTACCAGTCAAGCACTATTTTTGAGGCTGAATTTGGTAATTAGTAGTGAGGTTATGAGAGGAGCTTATAATGTTGTATGTGTCTTCTCCACCATCTTGGCTCTGCCCCCTAGTCAATAGCTTACAATGAACTCTGTAGTGGACTCTGAGTATCTTACTGATCACTGATTTTTTTTTTTTTCTGCTAAGGCAGTTGGGGTTAAGTGATTTATCCAGAGTCACACAGTTAGGAGGTATTAAGTGTCTGAGGTCAAATTTGAACTCAAGTACTCCCGATTTCAGGGCTGGTGCTCTATCCATTGTGCCACCTAGCTGCCTTGATCAGTGGACTTTTGAAGTTCGAGTTTACATGTATAAAAGTAGCAAATTAACCTAAGTGCCATATAAATAAAAACTCATGATCAAGAGAGTTTGGAAAAAAGAAAATGGGAATTTTATTTAATCAACTGAATTCTATTCTGTTCAACTCAACAGCATTTATTGACTATCTTCTATATGCTAATTGCTTTTATTTTATTGTTATTTATTAATTATTTGATGTTTACTTGTTCTTCAATCATGTCCAACTCTCTTTGTGATCTCTCTGAAGTTTTCTTTAGTGGGGCAAAGATACTGGAATGACTTGCCATTTCCTTTTCTAATTCATTTTATAGCTAAGGAAACCAAGGCAAACAAGGTTAAGTGACATTCAGGATCAAACAGCAAGTGAATGTCTGAATCTTGATATGAACCCATGTGCTCCTGACTCTAGATCTGACACTATCTATTGTGCCACCTAGCTGCTGCAATGTGCTAGGCCTTGTGCAGAGCAGTTCTTGCCTTCAAAGAGCTTATATTCTACTGAAAAGAAGCTGATTTTAGCTAGTAAAGTGATAAAGAAAAATGTCCTTCATAATCAAAGAGAACCAAAATAGTATCATGATATTGGTTGGGATCAAGTTACAATGTGTTCAACTCATCAGATCAATATGAATGTGGAAGATCAGGCACAGGGATGGCGATATTCCTAGATTTGTGCATCTTACATTCTTTAGCTAAAAGCAATTCTTTGCTAATAGAGCACAACTATTTAATTTGATGTAGACAAGCCATGCTGGAAAGTCCTGTGCCAACATCTCCTATATCTCACAATCAATACTGAATCTCTTCAAACAGACCTTGAAAGTGTTTTTGTAGAGATTTTTCTGACCTTGAAGTGGCCACCTTCCTTTGTGAAAAATCTGCATAAAATAGTCTTTTAGGTAAATGTATGTTAATATATGTACATAATGTATGTTTAGCATTTACATGATGTGGCCAGCCTATCAGAGTTGTGTTTGCTGCAGTAGAGAAGATTCTGGAAACAACAGAGCAATGTGCACTTTGATTGGTTAATCTCCCAATCATGAATACCTAGAAATTCAGCATTTGACTGTAGAGGGCTGGAACTCTGAAAAGGTGTACTTGAAACTAAGGTAGCAGAATATTTAAAGCTAAATACCTACTCAGTGTGAGATAATGGTTCTATAAACATATACTTAGATGATATGGTGATGTGATAGCTCTCCTCAAGATTAGAGGGAAGGATTGGAGGGCTGAAGAGAGGGTCAGAATCTCTCTGATTCAGCACACCAGGAGGGAAGACTTCAGACTCCAGACTCCAGAGTCCAGGTTCCATCTTTGATGAGCCACATGGCAGTTTGCCTGCATCCTTTACTTCTCCTCCTAAAGATCAAGGACTTTGACTTATCTTGACTCTGATCCTGAGGCCCTTCAGAGAGCTATCCTGATCATTATATTTGACCAAAAATATTTCTCACTATTTTTCATTAGTAGTATTGAGAGAGGAAAATCAGTAATCATTCTTTTATTTGCTAAAGGTTGTGTGAGCATGCTTATACACACATATACACAGAGACATGATATATTTTTTATTAGCATAGGATAGCCTTTTTCCTCATTGAGACTGATCTGAGAAATAAGATTTAATTAAGAGAATTCACACTATTGCAATGAAGTCTTCTTTGGAATTAGGAGGAACTTGGGAATATGATGGAAGTGAAAAAAATGTCGGAATATAACTTAAATGAATTTTGAATAAGACAGAGATAATTCAGTTCAAAATATGAAGTAAATGGCTTAAGCATTTTTCTTTTCTTTAGCTACCTAAGTGGTTTCCACTGACTAGGGTCTAAAATCACATACTATGAATTATAGGAGGGAAAGACCCTAGAAACAATAACTTATAAAATGATTCAGTTTAAGTAATTTGTCCAAAGCATACCTTCAGGCAGAAGTAGAAATGACAAGTAAAATCCAGGAACAATTGTCCTGGTTCATCTCAATTGTTCAGATAACAATTGTTATCTGGTTCAATTCAATAAACTTTATAAAGCATCTATCATTGTTAAACTCTATGTTAGATGTCAAGGGTTCAAAATTAATTTTTATAGTTTGGAACATGTCCAAATGTATTTGAAATAGAGGGAAACAGAACTTTCCCATCGCATTTTACCAATATACCCACTATCTTCTAACACATAAACCTCTGTATATAAATAGGATAGAGGTTAGTAATTTGCCATCATGAATCCAAGACTGTCAATTTTTCTTCTTTTAAGATATTATAGGCTTCTTATTTTATTTTTACTTTTCAGATAACAAGTGGTTTTTTAAAAGTTTATCTATTCTACTATCTCCCTGTTTCCCCACAAATAAACTATTTTTAAAAATCTGAGACTAGTTCCTCAATACTTATTACCATCTAGCTAATCTACAATTACCATGTCCAAAATTACATGTCACTTTCTTTATTTTAAGTTCTTCATCTTTTTGTTTGGAAATGTGATGTGTTCTATCTTATTTTGGGGGTTTGTTCTTTATTATTGTCAATCAATATTTTAAAGGCTTTCAAATTTTTTCTCTATAATGTTATCATTATATGAATTATTCTCTTACTTGTTCACTTTACTATGTATCAGGTTCCCAGTTCCCCCTGAAATTATTCATTTCATCATTATTTTAAGGCACAATAATATTCTAATACATTTATATAATATGTTTAGCCATTCCTCAGTTTCCTAAATTTCTAAGTTTGGGTTACTATGAAAAAAAAAACTATTATAAATATTTTGTAAATTTAGAGATTTCCCCCCTATCTTTGATATCTTTGAGGTATAATATTGGTGTAACTAAATTGAAGGCTATAAACAGTTTGCTAACTTTCTGGACAAAGTTCCAAATTGCTTTCCAGAATGGCTGGAATAAATCATGATTCCACCAACCATGCTCTAGTGTTTTCCCATATTTGCCCCAATATTTGACATTTTCCTTTTTTAAGATCTTTTCCAGCCTGATAAGTAAGAGTTTGACCTCAAAGTTTCTTTTCTTTAGTTCTTACTTGAAGCATTTTTTATATGATTATTGATTAGATTTCTTCTTGTGATAAATGCTTATCCATATATTTTGACCCTTTATTTGTTGGGGGAAAGTTAAGTTTGAACATATTTCCTATATATTTTGAATATTAGACCCTTATCATGGAATTTTGAGGCAAAAATACTTTCCCAGTTATGTGTTTCCCCTCTAATTTTTACTTCAAGAGAATTGTTGGTGAAAAAACTTTTAAATTTTATATCATTATGTGTAAAGGGCTGAAACTCTTGAGTCAATGCACTGAGTCTGGACAATCAATCACTTGAGGCTAATTACTGATTAGATAATATTCTATAAGAATATGGTTGGAAAATGGCCCTTCCCACTATTTTGTTCTGGCCCAATCATTTGGTGTATACCGAGAATTATGGGAGGGACTAGGAGGTGCAGTGAGACTAGCCAGACTCACTCTAGGTAGGAGATGAAGAGGTGAGGTCACTTCCCTCCCCTTCACTCCTATTGCTAAAGACCAAGAATAAAGACTTTTGCTTATCCTGACTCTGGCTGATTCTAAGGTATCCAGGGTGCTAATGTGGTCACCACAATTATGTATTAAATTAAATATTTATTAGTAATATATAAAACATGTCATGATGTTTAATATGACATATATTTATATTATTAACATTTTTATTATTAAATTTTTTCATATTATTTTGTGTGATCTTCTATGTGACTTGTTTAGTCATGGACTTTTCCTTTATTGATAGATCTAAAAGACAATTTCTTATTTGCTCCTTTAATTTGTAAATTATTAAAAAATGATTCTGTCTATATCATATATTTAAATTGAGCTTTTCTTGGTGTGTAATATCAGGTGTTGGTCTAAACCACAATTTTGTCAAACTGTTGTTAAGTTTTTCCAGCAGTTTTTGTAATCACTGGGTCCTTCTTTTAGTTCCTTTTTTTTTTTTGACTTTATCAAATAGCATGCTAATTGCTTCACATGACATGTATTTAATAGTTTCCATTATTCAAATTAAATAGAAAAGTAATAGGGGCAGATAGGTGGTACAGTGGATAGAGCACCAACCCTGAAGTCAGGAGGACCTGAGTTCAAATTTGACCTCAGACACTTAACACTTCCTACTTGTGTGACCTTGGGCAAGTCGCTTAACCCCAATTGCCTCAGGGGAAAAAAACAACCACCTAATTATTATTGCTTTACAATATAGTTCAAGATCTTGTATTCATAGACTCTTTTTATTCTTATTTTTTTTTATTATGATCCTTGAAATGAGTAACCTTTTCCTCTTCCATAAGAAATTAAATATAAAATATTCCTTTAGAAGTTTGATTGGTACATCACTGTATAAATGAATTAATAATTATTGGCTCAACCAACTCATGCATAAATAATGTAATAATTAGTTATAATGTTGCAGTTATTGAGGTCTGCCTCTCATCATCTCTAATTTCAAAATACTCAAACCTTCATTGACATACCTTAAATCAATTTCCTTTCTCCTTTGACACAATGGCTATAGGAGAGAGTACCAAACACCAGCCAAAAACTTTTTGCCCTTCCCATTTTCCCAATTTTTCTTGTTGTTAATGTTACCCCAGCACCCTTAGAATTTAAACTCTTTGAGCATAAGAACTGTCTTTTTACTCACTGTATTCCCAGAGCTTAATATAATGCCTAGCACATAGTTATTGTCCTTCATTCTCAAAGAAGGCTAAAATGACATCATTATGTTAGGGTAGAAGTACAGTGTGTCCAATCATGAGTGATAAGACATATGGGCTCAAAAGGCTCCACCACAGATTGGACACAATTAGACTATATGAACATTTGGAATGGAGATAGCTTTAAATTTGAGCATTTCTTTTCTTTTTCTTTTTTCTTTTAAACTGCAATTCTGTTTTGCTTATAGGGCACAATGCTTTCTTTGTTGGAGGTATGTCATGCTGGGCAATCCCATGCTAGTGTTTCCTATGTTTTATAATTGATCCCAAAGATCTTGAGAGAGACACTATAACCTCAGAGAATGCACAATTTCTTCTTTTTTCTTAACATTTTTATGTAAAATTTTGAGTTACAAATTCTATTCCTCTATTTCCTCTCACCTCCCTGAAATGATAAACAATCAATATAGGTTATACATGTGCAATTATATAAAATATTTCCATATTGGTCATTGTACAAGAAGATTGGGGAGGGAAGGAAAAAATGAAAAAAGTGAAAAATAGCATTCTTCATTCTGTATTCAATCAATATCAGCTCTTTGTCTGAAAGATAATATGCTTCATTATTAATGTCACATAAGACATTAAATCATTGTATTGCTGAGAATAGCTATCATTCATAATTCATTAAACTATATTGCTGTTATTGTGTTTAACACTCTTCTGGTTCTATTCCCTTCACTATTGTAGTTTATTTAACTCTTTCCAGTTTTTTCTGAAGTCATCCTGCTTGTCATTTCTTATAGCACAATAGTGTTCTATTACAATCATGTACCACAGCTTGTTTAGTCATCCCCTAATTGATGGACACTCCTTTGATTTCCAATTTTTAGCCTTCACAAAAAAGCTGGCTGCACTGTTTTATGATGGCAGGCTTACATGGACTCTGGATAATGGATGATGCTCTTGAGTGTAGAGAACTGGAACCATCAGTTATAGCAAATGGACAAATTTTGAATGCTGTAACAGTTTCCTTGCCAATATACTTTCCAGGGATGCACACATAGATTATGAGGCTGACTCATGCATTGTTACAACTAATTCACTGTTTAGGAGACTTTTAAAGAAAATATGGGAGAAAAGAGGCAGTAGATTTTCTGTCAAATTGAAGGTCCATACAGCTATAGTGCTGACTTCATTGTTGTATGCTTGTGAAAATGGATAGCTACTAGCACTATGCCAAGAAGTTGAATGCTTCCATTTGAAATGTCTTAGGAAGATTCTGAAGATCTCCTGGAAAATTAAGATATCAGACAGTAAAGTCTTTCCTTGAGCTGAACTGCCAAGCATTGAAACTTTGTTGTGGAGAGCTGGCCAATTTTGTTATTCAAATGCCAAATGCTTTAAAACGTTTTTAAAGAAAATTCACATAAGACAAGGGCTCACACAGAGGTCAGAAGAAAGATACAAGAACATTCTCAAGGACTCTCTGAAGAGCTTTGGAACTGATTGTGAAACTTGGGAGACACTGGCCCCAGATAAGCATGATGTGCCTGCATCAAAGAAGGCACTGTGCTCCATAACGAAAGCAGAATTTCACTAGCATAAAAGAAATACAAGATGCTTGCATTTAAAGATATGTCCACTCCAAATGTTCATAGGTTTATTTGTGCCCAAGCTGTGTTAGGATCTTCTGAGCTTGTACTGATCTGATCAGCCAGTTAGATACTCCATACTGTTACCCCAATATAATGATGTAATTATTGTCTTCTTTAAGAATGAAGGACAATCATCATTATGATCCCCATGTTTTTGCTGAGGAAACCAAAAGCAGGCAGAAGTTAAGTGACTTGTCCAGGGTCACATGGCTAAGATGTAGCTGAGGATGGATTTGAAGTCAGATTTTCCTGACTACAGGTCCAAGTATCTATTATATTACCCAGTTGCCACTGCAAATAGTGTTTTATAATGAGATTCACAAAGTCCACAAGAGAATCTTGAAAAACATATTACAATTTTTTTAAACTTATATTTTCTTTTGTTTGGAACTAACCCAAGCTTTTCTTGATGAATTTTGATAATTTTTAACAGGAATTCAAATGATATATTTGGATTTCTCACTTTTGTAGTTGTTCAGTTCTTTTTCAGTCATGTCTTATGTTTCCTGACTCCATTTGGAATATTCTTGGCAAACATAATAGAGTGGTTTGCCATTTCCTTCTTCAATTCATTTTTTTTTTCAGTTGAGGAATTGAGGCAAAATAGGGTTAAGTGACTTGTCCAGATTTATACTATTAATAAGTGTATGAAACCAGATTTGAGCTAAAGAAGAGACTTTTCCTGATTCCAAACCCATGATTACATCCATGGCACCATTTAGACACTTTGGATTTCTCATATCTTGACACTTTGTTGAAGTTTTAAATTATTTCCATTAAATCTTAGTTGTTTCTCTAAAACAATCTATTCTCAGATATTTTATATGATCTGCAAAAAGCAATAATATTGCTCTCCCTTAGTTATAACTATTTCTTAAATAAGTTTCTATTTTATCACTATGCAGCTATGTCCTGTGAAAATAAGGTATTCCATGAAGGCCACATTTATTTGAATGTGAACTGGTTATTTCTCTTGGGTTGGAATTAGTGGCCATATTTGTATATAATCATAATCTTGAAAATGTGAATTAAACTTAATGTAACAATTTCACATGATTCATTATTCATACTAATTGGGAACTAGCTGCACAAAGCTTTTCTAATACTGTATTAAATAGTAGTAGTGTTAATAGGCATCCTTGCTTTTCCACTGATTGTATTAAAAAGGCCTCTAACAATCTGATATTATATATATTTGCTCTTGGATTTTAATAAGTATTTATTATGTTAAAGAAACTATTTATTCTTAATAGTTAACCTTTTAGTAGAAACTAGTTCTGATTTTTCTCAAAAGATTCTTCTTGGCATTTATTAAACATTTAAAATATTTCAATTATTAATATTGCTTGTTGTACTTATATGTAAAGTCCAAGCTAGATCCCTGGATGCCTCAGGATCAGCTAGAGTCAGGATAAGCAAAAAGTCCTAGGTCTTTAGGAGGACAAGTGAAGGAGATAGACAAAACTGCCAGGAGTTTTGCCAAAGATCCCTCCTTGATTATAGATTCCACAATCTCCATACTTTTCTCCTCCTCATCCTGTGGCCAAGTAAAGTTCCCTTGCCTCTCTTACTCCACCCCCTAATTCTTCCCTACAATTCTCCTAAACCAGCATTAACTGTGAGAAGAGAAATTCCAAAAATATGCTAATAGTCATTGTTGAACAGGTAATTACCCTTAAGTGCTTGGTTGTCTGATTCAAGTGCACCTAGTCAAAGTTTCAGTCCTTTACATTCCCCACTTTCTTTTGTTTTAGAATACAGGTGGTCACACCATCCCTGACTTCTCTGGGAGGTGAGAATACCCAAAAAGGAGGTGATCACACCCCTGCTTGACTTCTCAGGAAAGGAGGTGAAAACACCCAAAAGGAAGTGATTACACCCCACCCTGACTTCTCAGGAAGAAAGATGGAAAACACCAAAGGGAAGTGGGGAGTCAAGCCAGATATTGTTAGCAGGGTTCTGGACTGAAATATTTTACTAGAAACAGGTACATACCTATCAGCATGGGAGGTATTACACAAGCACATAGTAATAAAGCACAGGCTAGCAGTGATGACTCTCCCCACAGCCAGTGCAGGGTCAATGTGGTGTAATGAACATGAATTGTACATGCAAGTAGTGATATAATAAACAATATGAATCAACATGGTTTTGTAAAAGATTTCTTTGTAAAAGAAGTCTTAGAAGGAGGGTATGTAAATGACAACTACACATATGCCTCCTTCAGCAACCAAGAAATAGTCAAATTCCAATCTATTATCCATTACTTCACATGTCAGGAAATCCAATGATCCCTGCAAGTTTAAAGTCTTTTTATGTATTAGTGAATCCAAAGATTCCTGCAGATTTTGAAGTCCTGCAACAATCTTTCTCAAAAAATCATTTCTCAAAAAATCCAATGATTTCTGAGGGTTTTCAAGTCCTAAAACAGCCTTTTTATTATTAGTGAATCTAATAATTCCTGCAGATTTTCAAGTCCTACAACAATCTTATTATTTCTCAGGGAATCCAATGATTTCTGAGGTGTTTCAAGTCCTACAACAGTCTTTTTAATTTTTTTTTATTAATTTTAAATTATAATTTTTTGACAATACATAAGCATTGACAATTTTTTACATTATTCCTTGCACTCACTTCTGTTCCGAATTTTCCCCTCCTAACCTCCATCCCCTCCCCTAGATGGCAGGCAGTCCCATATATGTTAAATGTGTTATAGTATATCCTAGATACAATATATGTGTGCAGAACTGAATTTCTTGTTGCACAGGAAGAAATGGATTCAGAAAGTAAAAATAACCTGGGGAAAAAAAAACATAAATGCAAACAGTTTACACTCATTTCCCAGTGTTGCTCCTCTGGATGTAGCTGATTCTGTCCATCATCGATCAATTGGAACTGAATTAGATCTTTCCTTTGTTGAAGATATCCATTTCCATCAAAATACATCCTCATATAGTATTGTTGTTGAAGTATATAATGATCTCCTGGTTCTGCTCATTTCACTCAGCATCAATTCATGTAAGTCTCTCCAAGCCTTTCTGTATACATCCTGCTGGCCATTTCTTACAGAACAATAATATTCCATAACATTCATATACCACAATTTACCCAACCATTCTCCATTTGATGGGCATACATTCATTTTCCAGTTTCTAGTCACTACAAAAAGAGCTGCCACAAACATTTTGGCACATACAGGTCCCTTTCTCATCTTTAGTATTTCTTTGGGATATAAGCCCAGTAGTAGCACTGCTGGATCAAAGGGTATGCACAGTTTGATAACTTTTTGGGCATAGTTCCTAATTGCTCTCCAGAATGGTTGGATTCTTTCACAACTCCACTAACAATGCATCAGTGTCCCAGTTTTCCCACATCCCCTCCAAAATTCATCATTATTTTTTCCTGTCATTTTAGCCAATCTGACAGATGTGTAGTGGTATCTCAGAGTTGTCTTAATTTGCATTTCTCTGATCAGTAGTGACTTGGAATACCCTTTCATATGAGTAGAAATAGTTTCAATTTCATCATCTGAAAATTGTCTGTTCATATCCTTTGACCATTTATCAATTGGATAATGGCTTGATTTCTTACAAATTAGAGTCAGTTCTCTATATATTTTGTAAATGAGGCCTTTATCAGAACTTTTAACTGTAAAAATGTTTTCCCAGTTTGTTACTTTTCTTCTAATCTTGTTTGCATTATTTTTGTTTGTACAAAAACTTTTTAATTTGATGTAATCAAAATTTTCTATTTTGTGATTAATGATGACCTCTAGTTCTTCTTTAGTCACAAATTCTTTCCTCCTCCATAAGTCTGAGAGGTAAACTATCCTATGTTTCTCTAATTTATTTATGATCTCGTTCTTTATGCCTAAATCATGGACGCATTTTGATCTTATCTTTTTATGTGGTATTAAGTGTGGGTCCATGCCTAATCTCTGCCATACTAATTCCCAGTTGTTCCAGCAGTTTTTGTCAAATAATGAATTCTTATCCCAAAAGGTGGGATCTTTGGGTTTGGCAAACACTAGATTGCTATAGTTATTATTTATTTTGTTCTGTGAACCTAAATTATTCCACTGATCAACTAGTTTATTTCTTAGCCAATACCAAATGGCTTGCATTCTCCAATTGATAAATGGTCAAAGGGTATAAACAAGCAATTCTCAAATGATGAAATTGAAATTATATCCACTCATATGAAAGAGTGTTCCAAATCACTACTGATCAGAGAAATGCAAATTAAGACAACTCTGAGATACCACTACACACCTGTCAGATTGGCTAAGATGACAGGAACAAATAATGATGAATGTTGGAGGGGATGTGGGAAAACTGGGACACTAATACATTGTTGGTGGAGTTGTGAAAGAAGCCAACCATTCTGGAGAGCAATCTGGAATTATGCCCCAAAAGTTATCAAACTGTATATACCCTTTGATCCAGCATTGCTGCTATTGGGCTTATATCCCAAAGAAATACTGAGGAGGGGAAAGGGACCTGTATGTGCCAAAATGTTTGTGGCAGCTCTTTTTGTAGTGGCTAGAAACTGGAAGATGAATGGATGTCCATCAATTGGAGAATGGTTGGGTAAATTATGCTATATGAAGGTTATGGAATATTATTGCTCTGTAAGGAATGACAAGCAGGAGGAATACAGAGAGGTTTGAAGAGACTTACATCAACTGATGCTGAGTGAAATGAATAGAACCAGAAGATCGCTGTACACTTCAATGTTGTATGAAGATGTATTCTGATGGAAGTGGTTATCTTCAACATAAAGAAGATCCAACTCACTTCCAGTTGATCAATGATGGACAGAAACAACTACATCCAGAGAAGGAACACTGGGAAATGAATGTAAATTGTTAGCACTACTGTCTATCTACCCAGGTTACTTGTACCTTCGGAATCTAATGCTTATTGTGCAACAAGAAAATGGTATTTACACTCATATATTGTATCTAGGTTATATTGTAACACATGTAAAATGTATGGGATTGCCCGTCATCTAGGGGAGGGAGTAGAGAGAGGGAGGGGATAATTTGGAAAAATGAATACAAGGGATAATGTTATTAAAAAATTACTCATGCATATATACTGTCAAAAATTTATAATTATAAAATAAAAAAATAAAATAATAAACAAAAAGATAATAAAACTCCATGTGTAATTTTCAAAAAAAAATACCAAATGGTTTGGTGATTGCTGCTTTATAATATAGGTTTAGATCAGGTACAGCTAGGCCACCTTCATTTGATTTTTTTTTTTTATTAATTCCCTTGAAATTCTAGATCTTTTGTTCTTCCTTACAGATTTTATTGTTATTTTCTTCTAGGTCATTAAAATAGTGTCTTGGGAGTCTAATTGGTATAGCACTAAATAAATAGATTAGTTTAGGGAGTATTGTCATCTTTATTATATTTGCTTGGCCTATCCAAGAGTACTTAATGTTTTTTCCAATTATTTAAATCTGATTTTATTTTTGTGGCAAGTGGTTTGTAATTTTGCTCATATAATTCCTGACTTTCCTTTGGTAGATAGATTCCCAAATATTTACACTATCAACAGGTATTTTGAATGGAATTTGTCTTTGTATCAATTGCTGTTGGATTTTTTTGGTGATGTATAAAAATGCTGAGGATTTATGTGGATTTATTTTGTATCCAGCAAATTTGCTAACGTTGTGAACTATTTCTAATAGATTTTTAGTAGAACCTCTGGGGTTCTCTAATTATACCATCATATCATCTGTAAAGAGTGATAGTTTGGTTTCCTCATTACCTGTTCTAATTCCTTTAATCTCTTTCTCAACTCTTATTGCCAGGGCTAGCATTTCTAGTACAATATTGAAAGTAATGGTGATAGTGGGCAACTTTATTTCATTCCTGATCTTACTGGGGAAGGTTCCAGTTTATCTCCATTACATATGCTGCTTACTGACAGTTTTAAATATATGTTCCTTATTATTTTAAGGAATAGTCCATTTATTCCTATACTCTCAAGTGTTTTTAGTAGGAATGGATGTTGGATTTTATCAAATGCTGTTTCTGCATCTAATGAGATGATCATATGGTTTTTGTTAATTTGGTTATTGATATAGTCGATTTTGCTAATAGTTTTCCTAATATTGAACCAGCCCTGCATTCCTGGTATAAATCCTACTTTGTCACAGTGTATTATCCTGAGGATGATTTTCTGTAATCTTTTTGCTAGGTTTTTATTTAAGATTTTAGCATCAATAGTCATTAAGGAGATTGGTCTATAATTTTCTTTCTCTGTTTTCAACCTACCTAGTTTAGGTACCAGTACCATGTCTGTGTCATAAAAGGAATTTGGTAGGACTCCAATCCCTATTTTTTCAAATAGTTTATATAGCTTTGGAGTTAATTGTTCTTTAAATGTGTGAAAGAATTCACATATAAATCCATCTGTCCTGGGGATCCTACAACAGTCTTATCATGTCTCAGAGAATCAATGATTTCTGAAGGTTTTCAAGTCCTACAACACTCTTATCTTTTCTCAGGGAATCCAATGATTCCTGAGAGTTTTTAAGTCCTACAATAGTCTTATCATGTCTCAGAGAATCCAATGATCCTTGAGGGTTTTTAAGTACTGCATGTCTTTTCATGTCTCAGGGATTCAAACAATTTCTGACAGTTTTGAAGTCCAACAATTTTTGATGTACATGATGAGTCAATCACCATAACTACCATGCTCTTTCAGTGGTGGGCACAGTCAGCAAAGGAACCACCCAATGTTTCTTGGGTCTTCTTTGTTTCAAGGATCTGCTCCATCTCTCTGATGGACAAGGCAAGTACAGCTCATTGGTACCCATCTGCTTCCTTCTCCATCTGTAGAGATACAAGAAACCCTCTCTCCAAGCAGTTAATCTATCTGGTCCCTTTCATTCACCTCTTTCTGGATCTCTCCACAATACCTGGCAATTATCTAAAGATAATGGAGCTGCTCACACTGGACACTGCCCTTCTGGTGGGTTATAAAACCTATCTACTGGAGCCAGTGCATCTTTGTCAGAAGTCAAGAAGTTAATAGTATAAAAAAGCTAAATTTAGAACTTCTCTAGGGTTACCTGTGTCTCCCCTTTCTTTTGTTTTTGGAGGAGTGTCTTAATGTCTCTGTTTCCCCACTCTATTATTGCCTTTCCTTGAGGATTAAAGTGTATGCCAGTGGTGTGTAAAATACTGTGCACAAAAGTGTGCAAAATGTTTAGAAGTATATGCAGGTCCATTATCTGTTTTTATTGCTTGTGGCACACCCATAATTGCAAATGTTTGTATAAGGAATTCAGTGACACTTGGGCTGTCTCTTTTGCTGCTGGTATTGCAAAAATAAATTCTGAAAATGTGTCTACCACAACATGGATAAAAGACAGACAACCAAAAGATTTATAATGGGTCACATCCATTTGCCAATTTCATTAGGTCTCAAACCATGAGGATTCTTCCCTGGAGGGAGGGTAGGAGCGTGGAAAGGAAGGCAAGCTGTATAGCTTTTTACTATGCTCCTAGCTTCCTCTCTTGTTATTCCAAATTGTAAATGTAAAGCTCGAGCAGCTTGATGATATTGAAAATGACATTCTTGGGCTTCCTGAAATAAAGGAGTACTGGCTAACATAGTTAAAAGGCTATTTGCTTTGAATTTCCATCAAAAATAAGACCTGGAATCCACTATGTGAGTGGATATGCAAGATATAAATCTTACCTGGATACTTTCTCACTTGCTCTTGAAGTTCCTTAAAGAGCTGATAAATATTAGAAGCTGCAAATTTTATTTGGGCTGTGATAATTTCTTTGTACCACACCTATTGAATAGGCTGAATCAGAAATAATATTTATGTCTCTAGGAAAATAAGTAAGAGCTAGCATGATTGCAAATAATTCATTCTGCTGAATGGCCTGAAAAGGAGTTCTGACTACTCTCTTTATGGTTAAATCATGAGAGTATACAGCACAAATATTTTCTTTGGAGGCATCTGTAAAGATAGTTGGTCCTTTAAGAGGAACCTTAGAAAACTTTTCTTCAAAAATCCATTGCCAATTATGTAGTAGCTGGGTTATCTTTAATGGAGACCCATGTGCAAAATTTGGAGCAATGGCCAATAAAATTTGCCACTCTGGAATGGTCTCGCAACATAATAATTTGTGTGTTAGTATAGAATGTGTATATTTTGTGAGGTCTTATCCAAGATAATTGTACTACTCTCTTAATAGCCTTTAATAAAATTCTAGCCACAAGCATTGGGTAAGGAGTAAGACTTTGTTCTGGTTGTGGTAGGAGGTTCACCCACTCTATCACACTGTCTCCTTGGTGAAGGACTGCTGTGGATGCCTCTTTTGTAGCAAAAACTGATATTTCCAAGAATTTTTGAGTGACTCTTTCAACCACATTGGATAAAGCAAGTTCAACTTCTCTCAAAGCCTCTTGAGCTTCTTTTGTAAGCTGACGGTGAGTTTAAAGCACTGTCTCCCCTTAAAATGTCATATACTGGTTGCAATTGATAGGTAACCAAGCCTAACACTGGATGCATCCATTGGATATCTCCTATCAGTTTCTGGAAATCTTTAAGGTGTTTAGCTTCTCTGTTCTTAAGGAAAGTTTTTGTACTGTATGTACCTTAGAGTATACTTCATATACTAAATATTGAAAAGGAGCATGTCTTTGAATTTTTTCTGGAGCTATGTGCAATTTGTAGTTCCTTAGTCTTTCTATGGGCTTTTGTAGACATGTTTCTAACATTTATTACTCAGGTGCATATCACAATATATCATCCATGTAATGTAACAATATTACTTATGGAAATGCTTTTCTTACTTGAGTAAGAGCAGCAGCAACATACGTTTGACACATAGTAGGGCTGCTTTTCATCCCCTGTGGCAAAACTGTCCATTCATATATTTTATAAGGCTTGGTTAAGTTAACGCTGGGCACTGAAAAGGCAAATCTTTTCATATCCTCATTATCTAGAGGGATAAAATAGAAACAATTCTTAATGTCTATAAACTAAAGAGACCATTCTCTAGACAATTGAATAGTAGATGGAAGTCCAGGCTGAAGATTTCCCATAGTTTTCATCTGTTCATTTACTTTTCTTAAATCAGTCAACATCCTCCATTTTCCAGATTTCTTTCTTACAACAAATACAGGGGAATTCTAAGGACTTAGAGAAAGTCTCAACTGTCCTTGGTCAAGTTGCTCTTGCACTATATCTAATAAGACCTGAATTTTATCTTTGGCTAGGGACCACTGCTCTATCCACACTGGGATATCAGTTTTCCACTGAATAGGAATAGGTGAGAGTGTTGGCAGGCCTTCAACAGCAGCCCTGCTTAAAAAACCGAAGTATTCATTTGTAATCCTACTTGTAAAATGTCTCTTCCCCACAGATTGATGGTGATTTTTTAAATTATAAAAGGAGTAAAAGCTCCTGTTTCACCTTCAAAAGTCCATCTCAAAAGGGTAGCACTAACTTCAGCTGCTATTGATTCTCCTATGTCAGACATATAGATGCCTGCCTTAATCTTTGACCAGTGATTGGGCCAGTTGGCATCTCTAATGACTGCATGATCTGCACCTATGTCTACCAATCCTTCTAATGGTGTGCCATTTATATGATAGTAAGCATAGGATAGTCAGCTGTCACAGCTGCTGTCCAGTATATTCCTGGATTTTATTTCTTGGAGCCAGAATCTGGGCAATTATCACCAGATTGCTTATTAGGGTTATGTATCAATAAAGCTAGTGCTACTACTTCTCTTGGTTGATCAGTCACACATTCTATACCTATATTAGTGACTGGAGTATTATCTATACATTCCCCAGTTTCCCATATGAGTGTATGGATGAACACTGTTTTGTAAGTACTCTCAGGAGATGAAATGGTCAAGCCTACTGTGCCTGGAGGCAATGGATCCATAGGCTGGAGAGAAACAAATTTACCTCTCCAGGGGGTATCTCAGTTATTCCAGTTGCTTACAAAACTGTATTTTCCCCAATTGTAATCCCTTCCTTCCATCAGATTGCTTCCTGGCTGATTGGTCATGTCTGGGTATTGAACTTCTAAAGGCTCTTTGGGTGTGTAGCATTGGCTGCCATAATGCCCCAAATATTTTTTTTGACTTAGGCCCTGGGGCTGGGCCCCCCCCCCCATCCCATTTTCCTGAATCAGTCTACATTCTGATGCCTGAGGGAAACCTCTGTTGCATTTTGTACATGGGGTTTTAGGTCTTGTTTTCTCACCCTGTTTTCTCACTCAGTCTCTATGCTAACATTGAGTTTTCAGATGATCTTCTTTACCATATTGAAAGCATTGACAAGTTTCTCTGAAAATCTCTTGCCAAAAGGGATGCAGTCTTCCCATGTTCAGATCTTAGGAACTCTGCATCGTAGCCTGGCTATAAAAGGTATTTGTTCCATCTGTGGCACAGTGTCTTATGATCTCTTCTAAAGGAGCATCCTTATGTAGTCCTAGTATAATTCTTCTACAAACCTCATTAGCATTTTCTTTAGCAAATTACCTTATCATAATTTCTGTTGCTACATTTTCACCAATAGTTCATATGACAGTTGTCTGTAAACATCTCACAAAATCAGCAACGATTCATTTGGCCCTTGTACTATTTTCATGATGGCTTCTCCTGTTAGGTTCTTACTAAGTGCTAATGAGATAATGAGATATTAGGTTTTTACTAAGTGCTAAGTTTGTACTTGACAATTCTCTAGTTCTGGCCATGACTGGGAGTTTTACTTGTGAATTTCTGGGAAAGAGCTTGCATGCTTAGGAGGAGCAAGTTCATTGGTTGAAGTAATTTTTCCCAGAAGCCCTTGCATTATCCCACACGCATTCTCTGGGAGGATAAAAGAGGGAAGTCACTACTCTGGACCAGAGTCAACGGCAACTGTCTGGAGACAATGGTTCTCTACAGGAAGAAGAATCTGTCCGAGAGATTTGAGTTGACTCAGCAGATCTCCTCCCAGAGAGCGATTGGCAGCTTCTGGAGACAACAGCACATTACATTTTGGCGTCCACAATGTGGGGCAAGGACTTTTGCTTATCCTGACAAGGACTTATTCTGAGCCCTTCAGAGGATGTAGCCCAGACCTTCGCATTTCATTTTTAATCTTTCACTTGATTGGACACATAACATATACTCTTCCATTTTTCTTCTACTCTTTTCTCATTTTGTGTAACCTCTCACTGACTAAACAACAAAAATAGTCCCCTTCCTAAACAACAAAAATAAAACAAAAACAACACATATTCATTTCATGGCAGGATGCTGTGAAATATGGGTCATGATATTTCAAGTTCATTTTTCTCCCATCTCTTCTATTTGTCTTTCATTTGTCTTTCACCTTGTCTTCTTAGGTACTTGTATAAAGAAATCAGAGTGCTCTCTCTCTTTTTTTTTTTTTTTTTTGTTGTTGTTGTTGGTGGTGGTGGTGGTGGTGGTGGTGGTGGTGGTGTTAGTGTTGGTTGTTGTCATCATCTTTGGGTCCTATTTATCTGTTATATTTCTGTTTTCTAAGGTTTGTTAAATCCAAGTGGTTTGTTAAGATACCAGATTTTCTCCACAAAGAATTATTTGATTGTCTCTTCGGCCAAGCTTTACTTTTACAGCAATACTTAAACTAAGATTTGTTTATAGCTATAGTTAGACTAAGACTTAGTCTACATCCTGAATTCCTTTACTTTTCAAAAGATGCTATTTCATTCCCTTTTATAGTTTCTAATCCAGCATAGAGCAGTCTTACATTATTTGAATTTCTTTTTTATATCTAAAGGTATTTCTCCTGATCATTTCTTGAATTCATTGAATTTGTTTAATTAACTGCTTGGGTTTTGCATCAAAAGTGAGGGATATAATTATGGTATATGAATGCTATGGAATATTATTGTTCTGTAAGAAAGGACCAGAAGGATGATTTCACAGAGGCTTGGAGAGACTTACATGAACTGATGCAAAGTGAAATGAGCAGAACCAGAACATCCTTGTACACAGCAACAACAAGACTATATGATGATCAATTTTGATGGACATAGCTCTTTTCAAAATTGACATGATTCAGACTATTTCCAATTATTCAGTGATGAGAGAGCCATCTACACTCAAAGAGAGAACAATGGGAACAGAGGGTGGAACACAGCATAGCATTCTCACCCTCTCTGTAATTATTTGTTTGCATTTTGTCTTTTTTTCTCAGTTTTTCTTTTTCTTCCTTCCTTGATTTGATTTTTCTTGCACAACCAGATGGTTGTATGGATATGAATACACATATTTGATCTGGCATGTATTTCAGCATATTTGACATGTATTGGACTGCCTGCCAGGTGGAGAAAGGAATGGGGGAAAAGGGAAAAATTGTGACAGGGGATATGCAGGGGCTTCTGGGAAAAATTACTTCAACCAATGAACTTGCTCCTCCTAAGCATGCAAGCTCTTCCCCAGAAATTCGCAAGTAAAACTCCCAGTCATGGCCGGAACTAGTGAATTGTCAAGTACTGACTTAGCACTTAGTAAGAACCTAATATCTCATAATCTCATTAGCACTTGGTAAGAAACTAGCATTCTCCTTTGTTTTATTTACCTGGGATAAAACCCCCATGCTTTGATAGCAGCAGAAGCAATTCAATCATATGCTGCTATGGGGTAATTAATCTGTATTGAAGTGTCTGCATAAGAACCGACACCTGTAAGTTGGTCATAGGTGATTGGAGTATTAACTTCACTTTGACTGTTTCATTGGGGCTTGTATCCTACAGAGCTCACTATATTCAAAAAGCCACAACAAGTTTTGTCCAGGTTCTAATCATACCCTTGCTATAGATTTCCAGTCACTAGGGATTAAAATTTCATAAGCCAAAATCTGTAATAACATCTTAACATAAGCTGATGTAGCTCCATAAAGAGTGCAAGCCTTTTTTAGGTCTTTGATGATTTCTAGATCTAAAGGAGTGTATCTTCTACTTTCTTGACCTGAAGAGTTAAACTCTTGAACTACAGGATACATTTCTATTCTCAAATCAGATGTATTCTGCCCTTTCTCTGTGGCTTTAAGTAGTGCCTTTTGTAATCTAGCCATAGGAGGGGGTGATTGCTGGGGGGGAGGTGCTGGTGATATCACTGCTCTTCCCACTCCTCCTCCTTTCTTCACCCAGGAAGGTGAAGTTGATGGGGGATGGGGAGCAGGTCAAGAGTCTGCTCTGGTGTAAGAGGAGTTGAAGCTGGGCTGTGAGAGTGAGAATAACCATGCCCTTCAAGTTCATTTAAGTCCTCATGCCCTCTGGTGATATTGCCATAAAGCTGTTCTTTGACTTCCTCTTTTCCCTCACACTTCCTCATCTGGCTATTCTCAAAACTTTTCTTTTTTTCTATAACGTGGGATTCTTTAAGGCCAATTGTATTAAGTTGTATACATAGAATGTTTCCTTGGAAATTGAAACAGGACCATTATCATTATAATATTCACATAATTGATCTCCCACTAGTTTCTACTTATCTGCCTCTATTTCTTCTTCCTTGAAGAACCAAGGGGAGGTACATTCTAATGTATCCAAGAGTCCATCAATCTCCTCCCAAGTTACAATTAAACCCTATCTCTTTATCAGTCTGAGTATGCTTTCTGTAAAATCTCCTTTGGGGTGGGGGAGAATCTTTTCCTAATATCTGCCCCATTTCAGTTAGAAAAAGAGAATTATTAGTTTAGCTCTTAACCAAGTTAAGTTTCCTGTTTGTTTATTAAAATAGTCACCCTATTCCTGGTCAGCTGGGACTTCTTCAGTGTAATTAGAGTTCTTGGTTCACACACTGGGCACCAAAATGTAAAGTCCAAACTAGCTCCCTGGAGGCCTCAGGATCAGGCAGATTCAGGAGAAGCAAAAGTCCTTGGTCTTTAGGGGGAGAAGTGAAGAAGACAGACAAAACTACCAGGAATTTTGCCAAGGATCCCTCCTTGATTCTAGAGTCCAGAATCTTCACACTGTAGTGGTATCTCAGAATTGTCTTAATTTGCATTTCTCTGATCAATAGTGATTTGGAGCACCTTTTCATAGGACTACAAATAGTTTCAATTTCCTCATCTGAAAATTGTTCATATCCTTTGACCATTTATCAATTGGAGAATGGCTTGAATTCTTATAAATTTGAGTTAATTCTCTGAAATGAGGCCTTTATCAGAACCTTTGAATGTAAAAATGTTTTCCCAGTTTATTACTTCTCTTCTAATCTTTGTACAAAAACTTTTTAAGTTAATATAACCAAAATTATCTATTTTGTGATCAATAATGATCTGTAGTTCTTCTTTGGCTACAAATTCTTTCCTACTCCACAGATCTGAGAGGTAAACTATCCTATGATCTTCTAATTTGTTTATTATATCATTCTTTATGTCTAGATCATGACCTTATCTTGGTATATGGTGCTAGGTGTGGGTCAATGCCTAGTTTCTGCCATACCAGTTTTCAATTTTCCCATCATTTTTTTGTCAAATAGTGAGTTCTTATTTCAAAAGCAGGGGTCTTTAGGTTTGTGAAACACTAGAGTGCTATAATCATTGACTATTTTGTTCTGTGAATCTAACCTATTCCATTGATCAACTGCTCTATTTCTTAGCCACTACCAAATGATTTTGATGACTGCTGCTTTATAATATAGTTTTAGATCTGGTACGGCTAGGCAAAGTATGTTCAGTTTTCAAGAAAGATTTTACACCTTCAGTTCTAATGTCAATTGTTTTCCTTCCAATTCCATTCTGTATCTTCTTTCATTTCTTCTAGGTACTCTTATGGTTTTTGTTGTCAGAGCATTTTTCCTTGAGGCTTGGTCTAGACTTATTGTAGGGATGCTATTAAATTTGAGTTTTACCACCTAGGTATCTCAAAAAAAAGTTGTTGTTTTTTCCTTATGGTGGTCAGATTTTTCCCTGTTTTCCTCATTGAGAGACCTGAATTTGGGTTAAACTTTGAAAATGAAAGGTGTAAGCAATGACCTTCACATTCCTGAGTAGAATGGGCCAGACTAGACCTCTCCTTCAAAAGAATCCTTGGATGTTCAAATGCTAAGCTCTGAAGGGGATCTATTTTGCTACAGAGACGTGGGATTTTCCCTTTCCATAATATTTTTCTCCCTGTTTTTAGGATCAGAAGTTATTTCATTGCTGGGTTTCTACCATAGGCTTGAAGGCCTTTAGGAAATGGATTTTGTCTAAGTTCTTTCTTTTGCATCTTGGCTGTACTGACTCCATTGGACCTTGTCTGAAGTACTCTAATGTTAGGGGACTTTTTTGGGGAGAATGGACTTTAGGCACTCGGCCACTAGTTTGGGAATACTTTGGATTGGAAGTGTCCTACTAGAGAGTCTCTAGAACACCCCAATTTGGAGAAAGAATCTAAAGAGATTTTATTGCATACCAATATGGTGTATCTAAGCTCCAAAAGAGTAATTATAGTACATCTGGACTCCTCTGTGTCTTACCACACTACTATTTTCTCAATTGAACATTCTTCTTGAGATTATTAAATTCTTATTTAGGATTATTAAAACTAATTTTCCTTAAAAACAAGCTGGTGTTATTTTTATAACTCCTGTATTTGGAACTATTGAATACTCTAGTTCCTTTGGACCAACACTAAGTCTATACTCTCAAGAAATCAAAGAAGATGAAGAGGATCTATCTATACAAAAAATTATAGCAGCACTTTATTTTTGTAGTGGGAAAAAGCTGAATACTAATGGGATAACCATCCCTTATATCAGAAAGCATAAGAATAAATCATGGTAAAGAAAAGTGATGAAATATCATAGTGTCATAAGAAATGTTAAAATGTATCATATCAGAGAAAGACTTACATAAATTGAAGCACTATGAATTAAGCAGAACCAGAAGAACAATGTATACTATAATAAAAAATTTAAAGCAAATAATTTTGAAGCAATTGAGAACTTTTATCCAGAGGAAACACAATGAATGATACTGCCCATCTCATGATAGAGAGAAGGTGGGTTTAAAGTGCAGAATAAGATATTGTTGAGCATAACCAATGCAGGGATTTATGTTGCTTAAATGTGAATATTGTTCACAAAGGTTTAGTTTTATTTTTTATTCCAAGGAAGATGGGAGAAATATCAACATGCTAATTAATTAAAAATAAAAAGAACAGTGTTGTTTAGGTTTGTAAAGATTTGTGGACTTAAAATTATAAATTTCCTACTAAAATTGACTCATGCTTATATCAATCTGTAGTGTCTGTGATGAGAGCACTTGAGCTGTAATATTCCTGTATTAGAAATTGGACTGAAAATAGTTATTCATTCCACATATGCTATGACCAGATGGCTCTAATGGAGTAGCTCTGTACTGATGTGAGTTGCAATAACCAGAGACCTAAAGAAAGGAAGCTCCACAACTTTTTCTAGCCAAAAAACCATTCAATCATTTTAATTATTATCTCGCCAGATCACTCAGTAATTCTAGAACTGATGTAATTCTTAAAAGATATTCCTGAAATTTTAACAACATAACTTCTAAAATGAAGAATCTTATGATTCTGTGAGTTAACTGGTCAAGTATTTATGTTTCATGTAACTTTATTCCATTGTGTTCTTCAGGGATCAGCAAAGCAAACATTTATTACATACCTATTTTTCATCAGCTAATATGGCATAAAATGAGTGATACAAAGGCAAAAACAAGTTAGTCCCAAATTCACAAGAACCTTAAAATCAGATGAAATTTCCTTTATATTTTATTGGGTAGCCCCTTAAGTTAGTGGTTTTGCTTTATTAAGAAGGTTGCAGAAACTAGATTTTGAATCAGAATTATTTTTTAAAAAGGATTAAAATAGCATTCCTACGGTTTTAGATGTCATTCCTTCACAAAGTCCATTTCCTTATGCCAATAAATACCATTTACTTTGAGTCCTCAAAGTTCTCATCTATGCTAACACTTCTCTTTTAGTATTGCCATTTGCATATCTTTGAAAGATTACTTTTAATGGAAAAATGAGGGAGAAGAGATTATATGTAATCTTCCAGACAAAATTCAATAGAAGTCTTTAAATAAGTTTACATTTTAAGGCTATATTTGGATGTTAAATATTAAATATTAATATATTCTATAGTACTGAAAAAATATATGTTCCTGTTTAGGAGATAATGCATATAAGGAAGTCATTTCATTGTTATTTTTTCTTTCTAACCAAAGGATCTCTGTGTAGGCAAGACTGTAGAAATCTGACTAAACCCTTTATGTTTACTAGTTTCCTTACCCAGGGCAAATCACTTACCCCATTTGCCTTAGTTTTCTTATCTGTAAAATAATAGGAGACCAAAGTGGCAAACCACTGCAGTATCTTTGTCAAGAGCTCGAAGAGGTCTTAAAGAATTGAACACAACTGAAACACTTGAGCAACAACAATAGTATAAGATATTAATAGCAAGAAAACTCCCTCTGCAAAAAATAATAAATCAATCAATCAAGCAAACATTTATTAAGTGCTTAGTACATACAAAGCATTGTGCAAATAATTTTAAGAAATACCAAGTAGGAATTATAGGATCAAGTAAGGAATTTTTTAAGCATGTGTATGTTTATGAAGGAATTGGTAGATTACAAGAGAAAAAAGATAAAAAATTGAGTGAAAGAGAAATTTACTAGAGAATTGGAGAAAGGATAAATTTAAGGGTATATATATATATATATAGAAGTTTACCCTGGCAAAGAGAAAGATTACTTCTTTCATATGAGATAGGAGTGATGGTAGGAGAAGATGCCTGAATAATACGAGATGAGGAGGGAAGCAGCCAGATAGGTGTCATCATTTTTTCCCAATGAAGTATAAAGAAAGGTATTCAGCTGAAAGGCTGGTGGAAAGAGCTGCTCTTCAAATCTTGAACAATCCTTTTGATAAAGGGTGGATCTAATTAAGAGTGTATAAAATAAAAATTGAAGAGGACTCAATTAGAAGAATTGTACAATTTCCTTCCATTCAGGAGCAGATAGCGTGAAAGAAAAAGATGATGACAGTAATACCGCTTGGATTTTGACAAAGTGACAGTAGATTCAAGGGGCAAAGATTTGTAAGGGAGAAGAATGTTTACAGCACAATATCTGGGAAAGAACTGAATCATGCAGGGACTGAAGACTGTAGTTAGGAGATGAGGACCTAGGATGCTACAGTAATTGAGGGAATATCAATATGTATGTTGAAGTACCTTAGGACAGGGGAGATGTGGAAAAGATTACACTGATTATCATGAGAAAGGAAGAATATCCTAGGGAGTTGATAGATGACAACCATTAGAGCTTAGATTGGGTGAAAAAAGGAAGGGAGGTTATTGAGTTAGGAAACAGTAAAATATGAAAACTATGATCAGATAAAATAACATAAAATTTTATGAATATGGAAAAGTAATAAATTAAAAAGAATGCAGAGGACAGTAGAAATAATGGTAAAGGGTCTCCAGTTCTTGCTTGAAGGAAGTAGGAATATTTTGCCCAGAGAAGTGATGACTCTGGGGGAGGAGTTAAGCATAACTATATGAAGACCTGTCATGTGGAAAAGAGATTATATTTGCTATATTTGGCCCATTGCGACAAAGCTAAAAATAATGACCAGAAGTTATAAGGAGGCAAATATAGGCTCCATGTCAAGAAAATGTTGCTAATCACAAGAGTTAGCCAAAAATGGACTAAAATTCCTTGAGAGGTATGTGTTTTCTTTCATTGAAGGCTTTCAAGCAGATGCTGAAAGAACATTGTAAAGTTTTTCTTCATATCAAATATAAAACAGGTTTTATAACTTCTAACATTAAACTGTTATACTCTCTGGAGGCAAAGAGAACAGATCCAGTATTTTTACTTGCAAAAAGATGTACGTTCAAATATTTGATGACAGATTTCTATCCTTCCACTCTAATCCTTTCTCTCAAATTGTCTCTTCTTCAGGCTACATATCTATTCAGAACCCAGAATTTATTAAGCATCTGCTGTGCTCAAGAAATCTACCAAACTCTGTATATACAAAGACAAAGTGAAGTAATTCCTTTTTTTTCAAAAATCTTATATTCCAATATGTACATATATGCATATATAAGTAAATACAATATAATTTTTAAAAAAAAAACAGCTTTAGAATACTAGCAAGTGGAAGAATCAGGAATGGCTCAGTCTAAGACTCCACACTTGTTTATGTTCTAATTATGGACAACAATCAGAGCAAAGACATATGGAGATAGGAGATAAAGTGTCATGTATGAGGAAGGTCAACATGAATAAAACAGAGTATTGCAGAGGAGGTGGGAGGAATAATATGCAAGAACACTGTAGTCTAGGAAGTTAGGAGTTTGGGGCTTTAAATGTCAAATAATAGAAATGATATTTAGTTCAAGAAGTAATAAAGGGCCAGTGGAATTAATTCATTGAGGACAGAGATAACATAGTTTGCCAGGCATGGCCTTTAAGGAATCACTTTGGTTGTTGGGTTGAAAGTAATTGCATTGAAGAAAGTCTTGAGACAGGAAGACCAAACAGGAGATTATTCTAATAACCTTGTCCAAGCAATTGGCTACAAGACCTGAGTTGAGAATTTGCTATGGAAATAAAGAAAAGGGAACATGTGTGAGAGATGTTATAAAGAGAAATTACAAGATTTGGACATTGATTAAATATGTGGGGTCAGTGAGCATGAAGAATCAAGAATGACACTAAGATTGTGAAATTGAGTTCCTGGAAACCTCAGGATCAGCCAGAGTCAGGATACACAAAAGTCCTTGGTCTTTAGGGAGAGAAGTGAAGGAAATGGACAAAACTGCCACAAGCTCTCCACCAACCTCCTTTCTCCTGGTCTTGCAGCAAAGTGAGTCTGGCTTGTCTCACTCCACCCTCTAATTCCTCCTAGGATTATCTGTATACACCAAAAGATCAAGTAAGCATGAATATTGAGAAGGGCCATTTTTCCAAATATATGCTAATAGAGTTATTGTCCAATAGGTAATTAACCTTAAGTGCTCCACAGTCTGATTCAAGCACACCTTTTAAGACTTTCTGCCCTTTACATGAGTTAATGCTCTAAATGGGTTAACTTAGTTATGAAAGGTACAAACTCAAGTATGAAATTACTTCTTTTACTTCCATATATAATTTTGCATTTGCAGTTCACTAGAAGGTGTGCCTTCCTAATTTTTTACTTGTGAAACTGATTTTTGAGCTCAAATATGAGACTTTTTATCCCTATTGTGCTACATAATATATTGCTTTTCATGTGTAAAGTTGTAGCTAACAGGTAATTAATAAGTAAGCATTAAGTGCTTACCACATGCCAGGCACTGTATAAGTACTAAAAAGACACATGCAAGAAAGGAATGAAGAAGTAAACATGCTTGGCATGTACCCTTCCATAAAAGAGTAATTTCAGGAAAACCTTACCAACTTGAGAAAGGAGAATCAGGAATCAGTCATTCTTTCAGGACGAGAAGCTTGTAAACACTGAGACATTTTTGAGGATGAGAAAGTTATTGGAATATGATAGAAAAATCAAGAGAGTTAGGAGCAGAGGCAGGAGAGGATAGGCTATAAAAAAAAAAGTGCCATTTCTTTCTTTTTTTGAAGAATGAGTTTTATGTCCTATGAGATTACTTGGAGCTGACAAGGTAAAATGTGGTGAAGCTAATTAAAGTGTATATGTGTGTGCCTATGTCTATATAGACATATGTATGCATACTAATGTCATCTCTACAGATTCTGTATTACTATATTACTAAGTGCTACCATTAAAATTTTATTGAAAACTTAAAAGTAATATATAGTAATTTTTCCTTTCCATGATGCATGAATTTAATTCTGTAATTGAAGTTTTATGCCTTATAAATAATTCTTCCTCTTTGGTTCACGTGACTCACAAATATAATACATTGCCATGTATATCAGTAATTGTAATTAGTGAATTAGTGGAATTATAATCAGTATGTTGTATGGATAATGACATTTCAAATGTATATCCCCTCTTATTCTTATTAAATAATGTTAGAAAAGGAATAGAATACTAAGTTTTATCAACATGAAAAGTAATCACACACAAATATTTTCAGTCAGTGATAGTCAAGATCCCTTATCACCCCTGATACTATTATGGGGAATATAATTTAATATTATGTTTATTGTTGTGCAAATCATTTTAATAAATTCATATAGATATTATTTTTATCAAGCACAAAATATAAACTAATTGATAGATTCTGTTGTATAAAATTGGTTACTAAATGATTAATTTTAATTGATGTAATCCCAATCCATTTGAAAGGAAGATAGAGTTGAGAGATTAATCAGGGTGGAGAAAGAAAAATATAGAACCTCTCAATAAGGAAATAATACATTCATAACTATAAAGGAACGCTAAATTAGGTATCTCTTTTAATTACTAGTGCTGTTACAATATTTCTTTAATGATGCAAAGATTTGGGCTTCAGAATAAAGAACTGTCTCCTGATCCTGAGTTCATAAAGTTCAATTTGTTCCTTTTTATCTTCCCTCACCTTTTGTCCTCATGCCTCTCAGATATCACATCTTTTATTTGTATTTTACTGATGTCTTTTTAAAAATTGACTTTAATAAATCATTTTTGTTTACTTCAATCATTTTATATCATTATCCAAATTGAAAGAGGAAGCAGTTAGCAGATTGGATTAAAAGCCAGAATCCTACAATATGTTTTTTACAAGAAACACACTTGAAGCAGGGTGATACATGTAGGGTAAAGATAAAAGGTTGGAGCAGAATCTACTATGCTTCAGGTGAAGTCAAAAAAGCAGTGGTATCCATCCTGATCTCAGATCAAGTAAAAGCAAAAATTGATCTAATTAAAAGAGATAAGGAAGGACACTATATCTTGCTAAAGGGTAGCATAAATAATGAAGCAATATCAATATTAAACATATATGCACCAAGTGATGTAGCATCTAAATTCTTAAAAAAGAAATTAAGAGAGCTGCAAGAAGAAATAGACAGCAAAACTATAATAGTGGGAGATTTCAACCTTTCACTCTCAGAATTAGATAAATCAAACCACAAAATAAATAAGAAAGAAGTCAAAGAGGCGAATAGAATACCAGAAAAGTTAGATATGATAGATCTTTGGAGAAAACTAAATGGAGACAGAAAGGAGTATACTTTCTTCTCAGCAGTTCATGAAATCTATACAAAAATTCACCATATATTAGGACATAAAAACCTCAAACTCAAATGCAGAAAGGCAGAAATTATAAATGTATCCTTTTCAGATCACAATGCAATGAAAATTGTATTCAATAAAAAGCCAGGGGAAAATAGACTAAAAATAATTGGAAACAAAATAATCCCATACTAAAAAATTATTGGGTGAAACAGCAAATCATAGACATAATAACTTCATCCAAGAAAATGACAATAATGAGACATCATACCAAAATGTGTAGGATGCAGCCAAAGTAGTAATAAGGGGAAATTTTATATCTCTAGAGGCCTACTTGCATAAAACAGAGAAAGAAAAGGTCAATGAATTGGGCTTGCAACTCAAAATGCTAGAAAAGGAACAAATTAAAAATCCCCAGACAAACATGAAACTTGAAATTCTAAAAATAAAAGGAGAGATTAATAAAATTGAAAGTTAAAACAAAACTATTGAATTGATTAATAAAACTAAGAATTAGTTCTATGAAAAAACCAACAACATAGACAAACCCTTAGTAAATCTGATTTAAAAAAGGGAAAGAGGAAAATCAAATTGTTAGTCTTAAAAATAAAAAGCAGGAACTTGCCACTAATGAAGAGAAAATTAGAGCAATAACTAGGAGTTACTTTGCCCAACTTAATGCTAATAAATTCAATAATTTAAATGAAATGGAAGAATAACTTCAAAAATATAGCTTACCCAGATTAACAGAGGAAGAAGTAAATTGGTTAAACAGTTCCATCTTAGGAAAATAAATAGAACAAGCTATTACTCAACTCCCTAAGAAAAAATCCCCAGGACCAGATGGATTTACATGTGAATTCTACCAAATATTTAAAGAACAATTAACTCCAATGCTATATAAACTATTTGAAAAGATAGGGAATGAAGGAGTCCTACCAAATTCCTTTTATGACACAGACATGATACTGATACCTAAACCAGGTAGGTTGAAAACAGAAAAAGAAAATTATAGACCAATCTCCCTAATGAATATTGATGCTACAACCTTAAATAAAATCCTAGCAAAAAGATTACAGAAAATCATTCCCAGGATAATACACTATGATTTATACTAGGAATGCAGGGCTGGTTCAATATTAGGAAAACTATTAGCAAAATCGACTATATCAATAACCAAATTAACAAAAACCACATGATCATCTCACTAGATGTAAAAAAGCATTTGATAAAATCCAACATCCATTCCTACTAAAAACACTTGAGAGTATAGGAATAAATGGACTATTCCTTAAAATAATAAGGAGCATATATTTAAAACCTTCAGTAAACATCATATGTAATGGCAATAAACTGGAACCTTTCCCAGCAAGATCAGGAGTGAAACAAGGTTGCCCACTATCACCATTACTATTCAATATTGTATTCAAAATGCTAGCCTCAGCAATAAGAGTCGAGAAAGAGATTAAAGCAGTTAGAGTAGGTAATGAGGAAACCAAAGTATCATGCTTTGGAGATGTTATGATGGTATACTTAGAGAACCCCAGAGGTTCTACTAAAAAAGTTATTAGGAATAATTCAGAACTTTAGCAAAATTGCAGGATACAAAATAAATCCACATAAATCCTCAGCATTTTTATACATCACCAACAAAATTCAACAGTATGAGATATAAAGAGAAATTCCATTCAAAATAACTGTTGATAGCATAAAATATTTGAGAAGTAATCTACCAAAGGAAAGTCAGGAATTATATGAGCAAAATTATAAACCACTTGCCACAAAAATAAAGTCAGATTTAAATAATTGGAAAAATATTAAGTGCTCTTGGATAGACCAAGTGAATATAATAAAGATGACAATATTCCCTAAATGAATCTATTTATTTAGTGCTATACCAATTAGACTCCCAAGAAACTATTTTAACGACCTAGAGAAAATAACAATAAAATTCATCTGCAAGAATAAAAGGTCAAGAATTTCAAGGGAATTAATGAAAAAAAAATCAAATGAAGGTGGCCTACCTATACCTGATCTAAAACTATATTATAAAGCAGCAATCACCAAAACCATTTGATATTGGCTAAGAAATAGACTAGTTGATCAGTGGAATAGGTTAGGTTCACAGGACAAAGTAGATAATAACTATAGCAATCTATTGTTTGGAAAACCCAAAGATCCCAACTTTTGAGATAAGAATTCACTATTTGACAAAAACTGATGGAAAAACTGGAAATTAATATGGCAGAGATTAGGCATGGACCCACACTTAACACCACATATGCCTGAGTATCATGAGCCAGGCTGTGTAAGTGCCCTGTGAGGAGCCCCACTGTGAGGATTAGTGACTCCCTTGGGGCTAGAGGTTAAGGAGCAAAGGTATCACTACCCCCCACAAACGCTGGCTTTGAGTATTGGCAGTCGTGCTAACCCTCACTGAACCAGAAGTGTCTCTGCCTGGGGAGCGCAGTCAAGCTGGGGAAATTCCACTACCCCCAGCCAAGCCCTTCACTGTACAGATGAGAGGCTGCCCCAGGCTGTGTCCCTGCTATGTGTGACTGCCCCCCCCCCCCCCCCCCAACAAGAACCCCTTACTGCAGAATACTGTGAAGAGCTATGTTATAGTCTGTGCTGAGTCACTTCCAGTCCTGGGTGAGCAGAGCCAGATCCTCTCAGGCTTTGGCATGCTTCAGAGTACCCTCTATTCCAGGCTCCAACTTCTCTGCTGGTTCACTACTCTACCACCAAAGCAAAGCAGTCAGGTTATGGCAGAGAGCTCTATGTAACCCTTCCAACCACAGAGGCCACCTTGCTCCCATTTCTATCCCTGCCTTATACTGGTCTACTTCCACCACCTCAAGTCAAACCTTTTCTGGCAATATTTCAGATTCTCTTCCACTGGTAAGTTTCATAGGTTTTACCAGTCAAGCACTATTTTCGAGGCTGAATTAAATAGTTGGTAGAAAGGGAATTGGAGAGCTTAGTAACTTCTTTCTATCTTCTCTGCCATCATGGCCCTGCCCCTTCTGATAAAGTCTTTTTAAAGTTATAAACTTTATCTTCTTTTATCTTAATTGTGAAAAGTACTTAATTTACTTTTCTTTTTATTTTTGACTATATCAGTTTTTTATATGCAGTTTCAATTTTGTTCATTATAGTCCAGATGGTAGATCTGATAGATGGTAGAACGGTACAATAGTAGAATACAAATACAAATTTATGCCAAATTCTTTTTCAGTTTTCTCTGAATTTTTTTTTTTTTTTTACATAAAGGGAGCCCTTTCTTTAGTAATTTGTATTTGGGGGGGTACATCAAACACTATTATTTTTGATAGTTTCTGTTTCTTATTTAGTTTGATACTTTTTATATTTTTTAAGCTAATATAAAATACTTTTGATCACTGTTGCTTTATAATATATATATATTTACATGTTTTATAATATGTAATATATATTTTATAATATATATATATATTTATATGTTTGATAATATATATATATATATTTTATATATATGCATTTCTAGTAATTCTTTGCCCCCCTCATTCATATATTTAAAAAATTTATTTTCCTGAAATTCTAGATCTTTTATTCTTTGTAATAATGTTATTTTATCTAGTTATAGGCAAAAACTCATTAGAAATTTTATTGACTTAGCTTTATATGTATAAATTAATTGAGGTAGCATCATAATTTATACTATATCAGAAAGCCCCCAATAGAAGCCATGAACCTCTCTCCAGTCTGTCACCCCTAATTTTAATTTATCTGAAATGGTGATATTCTGTTTCTTGGAAATATATAACAAGAAGGATATAATGTAAGCATTAAAATGGGTTTTTATGATAGTGAGTATTCAACTTGAGTTATGATACATTCAATACATTATATGCCATGGAGAGCAAAAAGCTTCCATCATTAAAAATTCATTTAGTTGTAATTAATGATATTTTAAAAGTATCAATCATATTGTTTCTTCTTCTTCTTTTTTTTTTTCCCCCTGAGGCTGGGGTTAAGTGACTTGCCCAGGGTCACACAGCTAGGAAGTGTTAAGCGTCTGAGATCAGATTTGAACTCAGGTCCTCCTGAATTCAAGGCTGGTGCTATATCCACTGAGCCACCTAGCTGCCCCTCAATCATATTGTTCTATAAATTGTACCCTAAGCAACTGCTAGTCAGCTGTGACTAATCCCAGTTCTATATCTGTAGCACACAATACTGGATTAGAATGAGCTGATTGGTATACCATATCTAAGTGAGTTGATATGTTTCTAACATTTATTCACTAAAAATAGTCTTTTATGGAAGAATAATAATGTTAAGTATTGACTGAGAAGTTCAACAGGTTTGCTTATTAATTTATAGAGCAGCCTCTAATGCAGTTTGATGTAATAGTTAGAAAATCAGTCTTTAAATGGAAAAAAAAATCTAGATTCAAGTCCTTTTCCTGATATAGACTAGGTATGATATCCTGAACAATTCACTTACCCCTTCACCACTATGAAGAAACTCTCTATTATGTTACACATGCATGGCCAATCTATTTTGGTGAAGCGAATTTCTATACCAGAGTTATTTATACTGATGAAATTACTAGTCTGAATCACCAATAATCAATGGTTTGTCACCATGATAGGTAAAATTGGAACTAAAACAATATACAACTTCAATAAAAGGGACCTGAATTTTATATACAAATGTGTATATGCATATATACATATATATGTGTGTATGTGTGTGTGTTGACCCATGTGCATCTATTCCTCACACCATATTTAGGGCAATACTTACATGAAATATACATATACATTTGTTAGTGCGTTTTGTCTTAAATATGTGCCATAAATCAGACATGATAAGGTAATGCCAAATTATTGTTCATGTTCATAAAAAGGTATTATGTGATCCAGTATGAAAGGCCAGAGTAAAAATAGTTTCAACTGGGGAAGAAAACTAGATCTATCCAATATGACAACCTATAGGAATCTATTCTGTGCAAAAAACAGAATGTGGTGTCTAACATAGCAAAGAATTACATCCTTTGAAAATTGTAGTGAGGCCTAGTCAAAGGACTCAACAGAATACAGAACTATTGGATCATAAGAATGTAGGAAATGACCCCTTCCACCTCATCATCTTTTACTTTTCCATTTTCTGGGGAAATATGTAAAGCAAAGTGCAGTCTGAGTAGAAGAGAGATATAAATTTGAGAACACTCCACTTTATAATAGATTTTTGGCTAATAAATAATTTTGTTTGTTGGTAGATATAGAACTCCCGGCCTTTAAACTTTTACTTTCAGATTATTTAGTCAACTCCTACATTAAAATCTTTATGCTAGCTATTTATCTTTATGTTTTTTCATCTTCTTAAATGATATGATTTCAGTCAAAGTCTTAAAATTAAAGCAAACATTTATTTATTCCAATAATACAGAGATAAGATACTGTTCTGTGATTGCTATTTTAGATTTTCATAAAGTTTAGTACTTTCATTCCTCCAAAGGAGGAAAAAGAATATTATTATTTCCATGGATTTTGTAACAACTTTAAACTGTCATAATTACTAAAAGATTCTGATTACTGAAGCCTCTATCTCTTTTCCTAAAAGAAAGTCACATATTCTACTTGCTGTTCTGTTGCAAGTAACTTTTCATATCCTGAAATCAAAGACCCTTAAAATTAGCAGAAATTATAAAGGCCATCTAATTCAAATTTATGTTTCATGTAAAAAATTCTCTCTATACCATTCCTGTTCTTTGATAATATAATGTAAAAATTAATTATTTTTAAGAATATAAAAGCCTCTTAAACAAATGCAGAAAATCAGAAAAAAGCCTAGAACACTAGATGGAGTCCCCAAGGAATTCTATCAAACATTCAAAAATAAATGATTCCAATATTACATAAATTATATAAATAGCAAAATAAGGAATATAAAATTCCTTCTATGACACATAGTTATGATAGATAAACTAAGAAAAATCAAAATAAAGACAATAACAGACAAATATCTCAAATGAACATAGATAAAAATAATATTAACAAAGAGGCTAAAACAATACATCACAAAAATCCTATAATATAAAAATAAAATTCATACCAGGAATGCAGGAGTCATTTCATATTAGGAAAATTATAAAATTATTTAACCATATTAGTAAAAATATCATCAAAAAGCATATGATTAAATTAATAAAAGAAGAAAAAGATTGTGGCAAAATATGCCAATTTCCATTTTAAAAAAATGAAAATACAGGAACAGATAATATTTTCCTTAAAATATACCTACATTAGTATATACCAATATAGTTGTGATAAACTAAAATCTTTTCTAATAAATGTAGAAGAGAAATAAGGATATTTTCTTATCAGTTTTATTTGACATATGAAGAAAAAATGTGTCAAATCACTACTAATTAGGGAAGTAAAATTTTTAAAAATTCGATATTTTACTTAAAATCATCAAAATGACAAACATGAGAAAAAGGAAAATGACAAATGTTGGAGATAATATGGGAATACATTCACACTGATGCACCTTTAACCCACAGATGGAAAACATAGAGGTACACTTATGTAAGGATAATATTCTACTTTTGAATAACTCTAATTATATTTTAAAGTTATTTCATCAATCTACCTTCCTATAACTTTTACCTATTGAACCTTATTCTTCTCTCTGAGACCAATTAATAGAAGTATGTAGTTTTTCTTTATGATAATGAGTGATTTTAAAAAATAAACCAATTATATTCAGAAAATGAAGGAGAAATTTATTGTTAAATTTTTGATTCAATTTGTACAAACAAAATGAATGCAAGCAAGATTAGGAGGGAAGTAACAAATTGGGAAAATATTTTTATAGTTAAATGTTCTGATAAAGGCCTCATTTCCAAAATATATAGAGAACTGACACTAATTTGTAAGCAATCAACCATTCTCCAATTGATAAATGATCAAAGGATATGAACAGACAATTTTCAGATGATGAAATTGAAACTATATCCATTCATATGAAAGTGTTCCAAATCACTACAGATAAGAACAATTTAAGACAACTCTGAGATACCACTACATACCTGTCAGATTGGCTATAATGACAGGGAAAGGTAATGCAGAATGTTGGAGGGGATGTGGGAAAACAGGGACACTGATACATTGTTGGTGGAACTGACAATACATCCAGCCATTCTGGAGAGCAATTTGGAACTATGCCCAAAAAGTTATCAAACTGTGCATACCCTTTGATCCAGCAGTGCTACTACTGTGCTTATATCCTAAGGAAATACTAAAGTTGCTAAAGAGAGCTGTATATGCCAAAATGTTTGTGGCAGTTCTTTTTGTAGTGGCTAGAAACTGGAAAATGAATGGATGTCCATCAATTGGAGAATGGTTGGATAAATTATGGTATATGAATGTTATGGAATATTATTGCTCTGTAAGAAATGACCAGCAGGATGAATACAGAGAGGTTTGGAGTGACTTACATGAACTGATGCTCAGTGAAATGAGCAGAACCAGAAGATCACTATTCACTTCAACAACAATACTGTATGAAGATATATTCTGATGGAAGTGGATATCTTCAACATAAAGAAGATCCAACTCACTTCCAGTTGATCAATGATGGACAGAAACAACTACACCCAGAGAAGGAACACTGGAAATTGAATGTGAACTGTTAGCACTACTGTCTTTCTACCCAGGTTACTTATACATTCGGAATCCAATTCTTAACATGCAACAAGAAAATTGGATTTACACACATATATTGTATCACGGTTATACTGTAACACATTTAATATATATGGGATTGCCTGTCATCTAGGGGAGGGAGTAGAGGGAGGGAGGGGAAAATTTGGAAAAATGAATACAAGGGATAAAGTTATAAAAAAAATTACTCATGCATATGTACTGTCAAAAAAAAATTATAATTATAAAATAAAAAAAGAAGCTCTGAGACTGAGTCTAAAAAAAAAAAAAAGAATTCATCTTGAACTTTGCCTGTTGAACTCTTCCCTATTTTAAAAAACTCGGGGGTGGAGTGGAGTGGGGTGTCAGCTAGGTGGTGCAGTGGATAGAGCACCAAGTCTGAAGTTAGGAGGACCTGAGTTCAAATTTGGCCTTAGACACTTAATACTTCCTAGCTATGTGACCCTGGGCAAGTCACTTAACCCCAATTACCTCAGGAGGGAAAAAAAAAAAAAAAACACCTCATATTAGATTGTAGGTCCTTAAAGAAACCTTCTCTAATCCCTCAGGCAGAAGGAATCCCTCCCAGTTTCTATCTCTTATTTTGTACTTGCTTTATTTTCTATGTACTTACATTTTTTATTTTAATGTTATTTTTCAATTAATAAGTATTTCTCTTTTCTTCCTTCTACTTACTATAATTGGAAAAAAAAACTCTTGTAACAAATACACACCATTGTATGTGATTATATTATTCTAATTTTCATTATGCTTATTTGCATATCCTCCTGAAGATTTGATTAGGAGTTTTCTATCTAGTACATAGTAGAAGCTTCATAATATTTGCTGAATTGAAATGAATTAATTTGAGAATATAATTATTATCATCCTGGCATAGTAGGAGGTTTTTTCTCCCATATTTCAATGATAATGAAAGAGATAAATTGTCACATATTTGACTATTCATCTACTTGACAAGAATGGGTATCTAGGAAGGGCAATAAAACAATTAGTAAATTTATCAATTAGCTTTCTTCCACTTCAATGAAAAAGACTAGGTGTTAGTTAGACATGATTTAAATCCTGGTTCAAGGTTTTATGGATAAAATCATTATACTTGGTACTATATGGATTGTGAAATGCAAACATCACTTTAGCCATTAATAGGCACTAAAGTTTATTCATGTTCACTAGTGGATATTAACATATACTAATATTCATTCACTGATGTTAATAAAGTTCATTATCTTCATTAGTAAATCCTTGTCTCTATGTCCCTCAAGTGAAAGAGGTCTTTCTATGCTCATATTTTTTCCTTTAGCACCTTGTATTTTTCCTTTATACTCTTTTCACATTCCTTTTTTATCTTAGTAATTTCTGTATGCAACTTTCTCTCATGTTAGATGACAAACTCCTGAAAAGCAGGGACTAAATTCTTTTTAACATTGTGTCCCCATTGCCTGGCAAAGTTCCTTGAAAATCATACAAACTCTTAATGATCATCTGCTGAATGAATAATCAAAACACAAACTTGGAAAATGAAGAAATGAACAATTATCTTATTTATTTCAAGTACAAACAGGGCGTCATCATTCATGAACTTGTTAATTGTTCTTCCCTGCTGTGGCTATTAGCCATTATCTGTGACATGAAAAATGCACTTGGATATTAGAAATCTTTTTTTCCTGATATAAAAAAGAAGCATTCATTGTAAATTATTTATAAATAATGCTTGAACTACCATAGACCCTGGTTCCAGAAAGTAACTTGAAAATTCACCAGGGAAGAATTCTGTTGAGTGGGTGTATTTTTCTAACTTATCACTAAGTCAATTTATAGCCAATAGAGACTGAAATGCCAGTTACGTTTTACTGTCATGAAAGGATTGAATTGAATACAAAATGCTCACTCTTAGCAGGGCTGCTTTTAATTTCCATAGGAAAAAATGAATCCCATAACCCTGTACTTAGTTCTATTTGTCAAAGGCAATTTCCCTTTTTAAAATTCACAAAGGGAACACTAAAATGATGAATAGGCACCAAGCCCAGCTTTCACTCCTGGATGGAGAATGATGATTGATTATGGAGACAGAGCAGGCACACCTCCCAAAGCAGAACAGCTCTTTGATGATAGTATATGAGGTACATAACTATTCAGCAGCATTCAACAGTAATTCAGATTTAGAAGGATGACAGCAAAGGCATTTGTTTAAATGTTTGCTTAACATGATGTCAGGATTCAGACACAAAAGCCTACCCCTGCCTTTCTTCCCTACCCTTCAACTTTCTTCCTTTGCTTTCAATCAAGCATTCCAAATTCCTCAACCCCAACTGCAAAATCCAAAATGACTTAAGCTTATTTAGATAACGACTCCCCTTTGAGAACATCATTATTTCAAAAATATTTCAGGAGACACATGTAATTTGAGACCTTCAACATAGTTTAATTTAAGAATTCAGTTAATAAATAAGTATGGTTGGTTGTTTTTTTTTTTTTAGCAAATTTATTGAAATAGTAGGCTGCAGTTTAACTAAATAGGCTAAGATAATCAGGATATTGAGATCAGTTCTGAATATAATCACTTCACATAAAGAAAAAAGGGAGACATGATGTCTTTGCTTTGACAGGAGACTGTGCAAAATATCCTTATGTTTAAAAAAAAAATCTAACTTCGTTTACCTTGTGTCTCCAGAAGAGAGCTGACAATATAAAGGCTGATAGGATTTTCTTATTATAATTTCTAAGGGAACATTTTGGACCCTATGGAAATCTAGTTAAGGTGCAACTTTTGCACTGGTATAGAGATGATTGGTTCCATGTTTACCCCTTCTTCCCCATCACTGTCCCCTGTAGGTCTAAGCATTATCATTTATTCCTATGTTCTACATGCTACTCTGGTTTTGTGGATGTGTCTCAGCATTTTTCTTTCTTTTCCCCTATTTTCAGTTTAAAGTCCTGCTAATCAGATCATCCAGTTTCCAGGCAATAACATTTAAGATAGAGATAACAGAAACAAGCCTTGAGGTGTCTCTTCATTTGTAATGTAGGACTGGTTCCCAGAGTAGCATAGTGGCCAAAAAAAAAAAAAAAGACAAATAAAGTGTGCAGAGATTTATTGGTCAATTTTCTGAATCACTCACTTTGCTCTACTATTGTGTACCATTCCTTCATATGACCATTTGTTTTGGTGTGGTGAGGCATGAGACAGACAGTTCCAAAAGGTTACTATTGAAAATTTCCTTGAACTCTGTTGAAGCAAATGCAGTTAGCAAAGTACAGGCGAAAGAACCCTAAATTTGGAGCATAGGTTTCATTGCTTGCTTCTCTGCTACTTAGCTCTGAGTGTGTATGTGTGAGAGAGAGGGGAGGGGGGAAAGGAAGAGGAGAGGGAGAGAGAGAGGGAGGAAGAAGAGAGGGAGAGAGGAGAGGGAGAAAGGAAATGAGGGAGAGAGGGAGGAAGGAGGGAGGGAGAAGAGGGAGAAAGGAAATGAGGAAGAAAGGGAGGAAGGAGGGAGGGAGAGAGAAGAGGGAGAGAGGAAATGAGGGAGAGAGAAAGAGGGGGAAGGGAGGGAGTATGTGTGTGTGTGTGTGTGTGTGTGTGTGTGTGTGTGTGTGTGTGTGTGTGTGTAACACAGAGACAGAGACAGAAAAAGATAGAGAAAAGGAAGGGAGAAGAGAAGGAGGAAGGGAGAACTAGAGAACTGGCTCTCCACTCTGAATCTCAACTTCTTTAACTATACAATAATGGATTGAACTAAAGGATGCCTAAGATTTGTTCCTCTGATTCTCAGGCTCACTGTCAGAAGTCTGTATCTGATAATCCAGGTGCTCCTTCAATCAATCAACAAGAAGTTATTAAGCACCTCCTATATATCAGGCATTCTGAATAAGTTATAGTATAGGAAGATAATGGAATATTATTATTATATAAGAAATGATGAGCAGGATGTTCTCAGAAAAACCTGGAAAGACCTTCATGAACTAATGCTGAATGAAGTCAGCAGAACTAAGAAAACATTATATACAATAAAAATATTATGCAATGATCAGCTATAATGGATGTGGCTCTTTTCAACAATGTGGGAATTCAAGTCAGTTCTAAGAGACTTGGGATGGAAAATGCCATCAATATCCAGAGAGAGAACTATGGAGACTGAATGTGGATTAAAGCATAGTATTTTTATCTTTTTTGTTTATTTGTTTTTATCATTTTTTTTCCTTTTGGTCTGATTTTTCTTGCACAACATGACAAATATGGAGACATTTTAAAGGATTGCGCATATTAAAGTATATCAAATTGCTTGCTGTCTTGAAGAGAGAAAAGGTAAAGGAGGGAGGGAAAAATTTGAAACAAAGTCTTACAAAAATGAATATTGAAAACTATTTTTATATATATTTGGAAAAATAAAATACTTTTGAGGAAGAAAAAAGAAGCCTGATTTGGTTAGACTATGAAAGGAATTAATATGTATGTTTTGTTGTTATCTAGTACTTCTTCATTCTGCTCTATCACCACCCATCAATGAGAGGAAAATCCCAGTTATAAGTAACCAGTCACCTGCTTATTGTGCCATGTTTCTGGAATGCCCTCCCTCCTTACTTCTGCCTCTTAGAATCCCATCCTTCCAAATATTCAATTCAGGCATAATCTTTTACATGAAGCTTTCTTTATCTACTAAATGTCAATATTCTTCCTCCCAAGCTACTTTTAATTTAACTAAATATATTTATATTAACTATATCTATATTGTATATCTCTATACATGTACACACGCATACATTTTATATATATATATGTGTGTGTGTGTATATATATATATATATATATATACACATGTTACCTTCTTCATTAGAAGATAAAGTCCTTGTGAGTATGGATTGTACGTGTGAGGAACACAGTAGGACCTAAAATATTAATTGATTAATTCTCACCATTACCAACAATCACAGATAAATAATTATTAATGGGTAGGTAAGCCCAAAAGCCACAGAAATAGAAATATATTTCCAGACCACTAGCTTTGCATCCAGCCTCACCCCTCTCCTCCCACCCTAAATCATTCTCCATAGCAATCAATGGTGAAAATTGTCCAGAAATCTTCACCAATTTTAGCCATAGAAGAAGCAAATCATCTAGCTAGAGCAACAAGAAACCTTTAGGGAAAGACAAGAGACGGTTTGTAACAGGGAAGTTAATTCAATGCCACCATCTCAAACACTATCTCCCTCTAAACCTGAATAGAAATAATCAACATGCTAACTGGTAGCATCCCCAGATGTAATTTGGCCCCTGTTTGTCAAAGTACTCCAGCTTCTACCTCCTTACTTCTGCCTCACAGAATCCCTTCTTTCATTAATATTCAGTTGAGGCATCATCTTTTTCATGTAGCATTTCCCATATATATATATATATATATATATATATATATATATATATATATATATATATATATATATATATATATATATCCCCTCCCCATATTAGAATTTGAACTCCTTATATTCAAGAATTAGTTTGCTTTTCATTTTTGTTCAGCATAATGTTTTGTATATAGCAAACTCTTTTTCATTCATTCACTCAGTAAGGTTAAAAAGTTGGCTATAATTAGAAAGGTCTTAAATTACAAATGAAGAAGGGAATAAGCATTTGTTACATAACAACTTGTTCCAGGCACTGTTCTAAAGACATTATAAACATAATCTTCTTTGATACAAATCTGTGAACTAGGTGCTATAGTTGTTCAGTCACTCATTCATGTCTGTACAGCTGAATCACCTCTTATTCTCCATTATTTCTCAAAGTCTGTCCAAGTTCTTGTTCATTGTTTCCATGACACTATCTATCCATCTTAAATTCTACTATTCCCCTTTCTTTTTGGTCTCAATCTTCACCAATACCGAGGTCTATTAGAGTTGAAGAAATTGAGGAAGACAAAACAAAAAATTATGGGACATTCGCTTGAAAATGTCCAATGGGAGGTTGGGGATAGAGGGAATAGAGCTCAGGAGAGATATTCAAACTGGGTATATAGATCTGGAAGTCATCTGCATAGAGATGATAATTGAGCTCAAGTGACTTGATGCAATAAACAAGGGAAAGTATGGAGAAGTAAATAATGTACAGGACAGATCCTTAAACATAGTTAGAATTAGAAAATAGTCAAGGACTGATGAATCAGAAATTGAGGCTGAGAAGGGTTATTCAATTAAGAGACAATAAAGTCATACAAAAAAAAAACTTAGGAAGGAGAATATCCAAGAGGAGAAAGTGATCAACAGTGCAAAATAGTGCAGAGAGTTCAAGAAGAGGGAAGACTAAGAAAAACATTGATTTTGGTAATTATACTTCATAATTCTTCCTTAGTAATATTAAAACAAATTTATGTTCACCATGTCTATTGTACTTTGGTAGACTCAGCAATTGAAAAGTTATTAATTCTATGTAACAATTACCTATAGAAACAAAATTATTATTATTATTATTTTCATTATTATATAACAGTATCTTCAGAATGATTAACTTCCAATGCCTTAATATTCCCCAGAGTATCCCCTTCAAAGAATGTCCATCTAGCTGAAATTCTGACTATATCCAATTGTTTACTAGTTTCTTGAGACTGGAAACATACTATCTTTTCAGCAGATCAACCTGCACTTCAGACTTAGATATGAGATATATTACAAGTACATAGATATATTACATATCAGCAAACAAAGACAAGCAAAATTTTAAAATAACAAAAATTTGTTGAAATAAAACTAATGCATAGATTCTTTCTACATTTGTAGAGAAATGGAAACCAAGGGGATTTTTATTACCTGGGGAATGGTTGAACAAGTAATAGTATATGAATATAATGAAATACTATAGTACTGGAAGAAATGATGAAGGGGATAATTTCACAGAACAATTTATATAATAGTAACAATATTGTAAACACAATTATATTTAAGTCTTATAAATTCCAAACAATTTGAAGATCAATCACAATTTCAGATGACTCGTGGTGAAATTAATACCCATTTCCTAATAGAGAAGTGATGCACTCAGAGTAAAAATTGAGCTTCATTGGGTTTTTTGGACATAGTAAATGAGGATGTTTGCTTTTATTGACTATACATGTTCATAATAAGTATTGTTTTTCTTGCTTTTTCTTCTTTTGCCTTTATGTTGTCTTTCTTTTTTTTTTTTTTGATTTGTTAAGTTAATTTTATAATTATAACATTTTTTGACAGTACATATGCATAGGCAATTTTTTACAACATGATCCCTTGTACTCCCTTCTGTTCCAAAATTTTCCCCTCCTTCCCTCAACCCCCTCCCCTAGATGGCAGGAATTCCCATACATATTAAATATGTCATAGTATATCCAGATACAATATATATGTGCAGAACCGACTTTTTTTGTTGTTGTTATTGTTGCAAAGGAAGAATTGGATTTGGAAGGTAAAAATAACCTGGAGACAAAAACAAAAAAATGCTAACAGTTTACATTCATTTCCCAGTGTTCCTTCTCTGGGTGTAGCTGATTCTGTCCATCATTGATCAACTGGAATTTGATTAGCTTTTCTCTATGTTGAAGATATCCACTTCCATCAGAATACATCCTCATATAGTATTGTTGTTGAAGTGTATAATGATCTCCTAGTTCTGCTCATTTCACTCAGCATCAGTTGATGTAAGTCTCTCCAATCTCTGTATTCCTCCTGTTGGTCATTTCTTAAAGAACAATAATATTCCATAACATTCATATACCATAATTTACCCAACCATTCTCCAATTGATGGACATCATTGTTCCAGTTTCTAGCCACTATGAAAAGGGCTGCCACAAACATTTTGGCACATAGAGGTCCCTTTCCCTTCTTTAGTATTTCCTTGGGATATAAGCCCAGGAGTAGCACTGCTGGGTCAAAGGGTATGCATATTTTGATAACTTTTTGGTCATAATTCCAGATTACTCTCCAGAATGGTTGGATTCACAACTCCACCAACAATGCATCAGTGTCCCAGTTTTCCCACACCCCCTCCAACAGTCATCGTTATTTGTTCCTGTCATCTTAGCCAATCTGACAGGTGTGTAATGATATCTCAGAGTTGTCTTAATTTGCATTTCTCTCATCAATAGTGATTTGGAACACTTTCATATGAATGGAAATAGTTTCAATTTCATCATCTGAAAATTGTCTGTTCATATCCTTTGACCATTTATCAATTGGAGAATGGCTTGATTTATTATAAATTAGAGTCAATACTCTGTATATTTTGGAGATGAGGCCTTTATCAGAACCTTTAACTGTAAAAACGTTTTCCCAATTTGTTACTTCCCTTCTAATTTTGTTTGAATTAGTTTTGTTTGTACAAAAGCTTTTTAATTTGATGTAATCAAAATTTTCTATTTTGTGATCAATAATGATCTCTAGTTATCCTTTGGTCACAAATTCCTTCCTCCTCCACAAGTCTGAGAGGTAAACTATCCTATGTTCTTCTAATTTATTTATGATCTCGTTCTTTATGCCTAAATCATGGACCCATTTTGATCTTATCTTAGTATGTGGTGTTAAGTGTGGGTCCATGCCTAGTTTCTGCCATACTAATTTCCAGTTTTCCAAGTGGTTTTTGTCAAACAATGAATTCTTATCCCAAAAGTTGGGATCTTTGGGTTTGTCAAACACTAGATTGTTATTTTTATTCACTATCTTGTCCTGTGAACCTAACCTATTCCACTGATCAACTAGTCCATTTCTTAGCCAATATCAAATGGTTTTGGTGACTGCTGCTTTATAATATAGTTATGTTGTCTTTCTTCCTCTATCAGTCGAGGGGAGAGCAGGTCAAAGAGAGAGGAGATAGGTAAGTCTTGATTATGATAAAATATTATTATCCTGGTATACAATTTGGCCTGAAACTATCTTTCCAATATCATTATACATTACTCTTAATACATGTTGTATGTCCTAATAGAATACAAATTCCTTTAGAGCAGGGACTATTTGGTTTTATATCTTTGCATGCTTAGTACCCACAGTACAGAGAAGGCTTTTAAAAAACCTGGTTGATTAATTATATTAAATTAAAATTTAAAGCTGTAAGTGACATTAGAAGTCATCATATCCAGCCCCCTCGTTTAAAAATGTGAAAATGGAGGCCAAGAAAGCTAAAGATTTCTTGCTCAGAATCACCAAGTGATTAAAGGTCTAAGGCAGGACTTAAACACTGATGTATACATATATATACATGTATACACATATATACATATATAATATTTGTATGTGTTATGTATATACATATATTTTACATTAGTAATATTAAAGTCCCATATGAAAATCTGTTATTCTCCTTGTGTTATTTTTAATGCTTTTACTAGTATAATATTAACATTGCTACTTCTACTATTATCACTATTACAACTTTTATTATTAGCCGCTCTCAGCCGCAGATTCATTTATAAAATTGGAAATTATAATAGTACTACCACACAGGGTTGCTGTGAGGATGATATGAGATAGTATTTGTTTTTTTTTCTTTTATGTATAGTTTTTTTTATAATATTATCCCTTGTATTCATTTTTCCAAATTATCCCCCCCCTCTCTTCACTCCCTCCCCCGATGACAGGCAATCCCATACATTTTACATGTGTTACAATATAACCTAGATACAATACATGTGTGTAAATACCATTTTCTTGTTGCACAATAAGCATTAGATTCCAAAGGTACAAGTAACCTGGGCAGACAGACAATAGTGCTAACAATTTACATTCACTTCCCAGTGTTCCTTCTCTGGGTGTAGCTGCTTCTGTCCATCATTGATCAACTGGAAGTGAGTTGGATCTTCTTTATGTTGAAGATATCCACTTCCATCAGAATACATCCTCATACAGTATTGTTGTTGAAGTGTATAGTGATCTTCTGGTTCTGCTCATTTCACTCAGCATCAGTTGATGTAAGTCTCTCCAAACCTCTCTGTATTCATCCTGCTGGTCATTTCTTACAGAGCAATAATATTCCATATAATTCACCCAACCATTCTCCAACTGATGGACATCCATTCATCTTCCAGTTTCTAGCTACAACAAAAAGAACTGCCACAAACATTTTGGCACATACAGGTCCCTTTCCTCTCTTTAGTATTTCTTTGGGATATAAGCCCAATAGCAGCAATGCTGGGTCAAAGGGTATGCACAGTTTGATAACTTTTTGGGCATAGTTCCAAATTGCTCTCCAGAATGGCTGGATTCTTTCACAACTCCACCAGCAATGTATTAGTGTCCAAGTTTTCCCACATCCCCTCCAACATTCATCATTATTTGTTCCTGTCATTTTAGCCAATCTGACAAGTGTGTAGTGGTATCTCAGAGTTGTCTTAATTTGCATTTCTCTGATCAGTAGTGATTTGGAACACTCTTTCATATGAATGGATATAGTTTCAATTTCATCATCTGAGAATTGTCTGTTCATATCCTTTGACCATTTATCAATTGGAGAATGGTTTGGTTTCTTATAAATTAGGGTCAGTTCTCTATATATTTTGGAAATGAGACCTTTGTCAGAACCTTTACTTTTAAAAATATTTTCCCAATTTGTTACTTCCCTTCTAATCTTGTTTACATTAGTATTGTTTGTACAGAAACTTTTTAGTTTGATGTAATCAAAATCTCCTATTTTGTGATCAATAATGATCTCTAGTTCTCCTCTGGTCATAAATTCCTTCCTCCTCCACAGGTCTGAGAGGTAGACTATTTTCTGTTTCTCTAATCTATTTATTATCTCATTCTTTATGCCTAAATCATGGACCCATTTTGATCTTATCTTGGTATATGGTGTTAAGTGTGGATCCATATCTAATTTCTGCCATACTAATTTCCAGTTTTCCCAACAGTTTTTTCCAAATAATGAATTTTTATCCCTAATGTTGGTATCTTTGGGTTTGTCAAAGATTAGATTGTTATAGATGTACCCTTTTTTGTCCTTTGTATCTAATCTGTTCCACTGATCTATCTGTCTATTTCTTAGCCAATACCAAATGGTTTTGGTGACTGCTGCTATATAATATAGCTTTAGATCAGGGACACTTAGACCACCTTCCTCTGACTTTTTTTTCATTAGTTCCCTTGCAATTCTCGACCTTTTATTCTTCCATATGAATTTTGTTGTTATTTTTTCTAGGTCATTGAAATAGTTTCTTGGGAGTCTGATTGGTATAGCACTAAATAAATAGATTAGTTTGGGGAGTATTGTCATCTTTATTATATTCGCTCGGCCTATCCAAGAGCACTGAATGTCTTTCCAATTATTTAAATCTGACTTTATTTTTGTGGCAAGTCTTTTGTAATTTTTCTCATATAATTCCTGACTTTTCTTTGGTAGATGGATTCCCAAATACTTTAAACTCTCAACATTTGTTTGGAATGGAATTTCTCTTTGTATCTCTTGCTGTTGCATTTTGTTGGTGATATATAAAAATGCTGAGGATTTATGTGGATTTATTTTGTATCCTGCCACTTTGCTGAAATTCTGACTTATTTCTAATAGCTTTTTAGCAGAGTCTTTGGGGTTCTCTAAGTATACCATCATGTCATCTGCAAAGAGTGATAGTTTGATTTCCTCATTTCTTACTCTAATTCCTTGAATCTCTTTCTCGGCTCTTATTGCCGAGGCTAGCGTTTCTAGTACTATATTGAATAGTAATGGTGATAGTGGGCAACCTTGTTTCACTCCTGATCTTACTGGGAAAGGTTTCAGTTTATTTCTATTGCATATTATGCTTACTGACGGTCTTAAATATATGTTCCTGCTTATTCTAAGGAATCGTCCATTTATTCCTATACTTTCAAGAGTTTTTAGTAGGAATGGATGTTGGATTTTGTCAAATGCTTTTTCTGCATCTATTGAGATGATCATATGGTTTTTATTAATTTGATTATTAATATGGTCAATTATATTAATAGTTTTCCTAATATTAAACCAGCCCTGCAATCCTGGTATAAATCCTACTTGATCATAGTGTATTATCCTGGAGATGATTTTCTGAAGTCTTTTTGCTAATATCTTATTTAAGATTTTAGCATCAATATTCATTAAGGAAATTGGTCTATATTTTCTTTCTCAGTTTTCGATCTACCTGGTTTAGGTATCAGTACCATGTCTGTGTCATAAAAGGAGTTTGGTAGGACTTCTTCATCCCCTATTTTTTCAAATAGTTTATATAGCATTGGGGCTAATTGTTCTTTAAATGTTTGGTAGAATTCACATGTGAATCCATCTGGTCCTGGGGATTTTTTCCTGGGGAGTTGATTAATAGCTTGTTCTATTTCTTTTTCTGAAATGGGACTATTTAAGCAATTTATCTCCTCCTCTGTTAATCTAGGGAGCCTATATTTTTGGAGGAAGTCATCCATTTCACTTAAATTATCAAATTTATTGGCATAAAGTTGGGCAAAGTAACTCCTTATTATTTCTCTAATTTCCTCTTCATTGGTGGAAAGGTCCCCTTTTCATTTGTAAGACTTACAATTTGATTTTCCTCTTTCTTTTTTCTGATCAGATTTACCAAAGGTTTATCTATTTTATTGGCTTTTTCATAAAACCAACTCTTGGTTTTATTTATTAATTCAATAGTTTTTTTACTTTCAATATTATTGATTTCTCCTTTTAATTTTTGTATTTCAAGTTTAATTTTTGGTTGGGGGTTTATAGTTTTATTTTTTTTAATTAAAGCTTTTTATTTTCAAAACCTATGCATGGATAACTTTTCAACAGTGACCCTAGCAAAACCTTGTCTTCCAAATTTCCCCTTTTTCCCCCCATACCCTCCTTTAGATGGCAAATAATCCAATATATGTTAAACATGTTAAAATATAGTTAAATCTAATATATGTATATTTATACATTTATACAATTATCATGCTACACAAGAAAAATCAGATCAAAAGGAAAAAAAAACAAAATGCAAGCAAACAACAACAAAAAGAGCAAAAATGCTATGTTGTGAGCCATTCTCACTTCCCACAATCCTCTTTCTCTAGGTCAAAATATATTGTTTGTACAAATAAATCAATAAAATGTACATGTTTTAATAATATCTAAAGAATGCCAGATTCATAATTGTTAGGATTCTTACAGGGTGCTAATTTAGCATGAGTCAGTATGATTGATTTAATCCTACAAGGAGATGTTATGGGCCAGAACTTGAAACAAGGTACTAAGTGGAATTGAGGAGACACTGGTTAAATCTAATTTAGCATTGATTTAATCCTAAAACAAATAATGGTTTCCTTGTGATATAATGATTGGTGTATACTCAGTGTGGAATATATAAGTAAGAAGCTCTCAGGGCCAAAGGGAACTTTGGGAGAACTTCAGTGGACTTCAGGAAAACTTCAGGAGAGAACTTCAGGATTTCAGCATTTCAAGAGGACTTCAGAACTTCAAGAGGACTTCAGAACTTCGAGAGGATTTTAGAACTTTGAGAGGACTTTGGGAGGACTTCAGGAGATTCAGCGTCAAGTTCCAACTTTCACCTCTGGGCTGGCAGGAAACATTGGGAGGATGAGAGGCTGAAGCTGGCTGGAGGCTGAAGGAAAAACCTTTGGATTCAGAGACATTTGGAGGGAGCTCTTGGAACCAAGTAGAGAGATAGGCCTCTAAGAAAGCTAACAGTGCCCCAGGAAAAGATTCAGGACTTTGAAGGACATGATAAAGGATCTGGATTTTAACTCCTGGCTGCATTTGAGGTGATTATTGAAACTGAACTGAAGCCAAGATTTCCTCCAGAAGCTCCCCAAGAAATATGCTCCCAGAGAATGATTACAATTTAAAGAACATTATATATAATGCTGAGACAATAATAATTGTAGGTAGAAATACTTGACAAAATTATAAAGTCCCTTCATAGACTTCCATTCTGCTGATTTGTTCTCTTCTCTTTCTCCCCCTTTTCTCACCCCTCTTCTCTTCCTGTCTTTTTTATATCCACCAGTTAATTCCACCACTAAAACATTATAGCAGCTTAAAAATTGAAATTCTACATCTCCAAGTGCTAGATATTTAGTTCCAGTTCCAATCTACTCTACGGCACGTGTATTGATTATTCCTTCTTTGAGACAAGTATCAAGAAGAAACATTTTATCCTTTAGCTACATTGAAATACTTAGAAAGTCATAACCAAAAGGAAAAATAGAAGTAAAACTTAATAAGATAAGGGTTGGAATAGAAGATTTCTTCAAGCTTTTCTAACAACACAAAGTCAAAAGAAGTAAAAGTGGTAACAGCCTCTCTCTACCAGCTACCAGCAAGAATTACCCTTGCTGACAAAAAAGTTATATAACATATCACAATAGTTTAAGCTCATGGATTAGTTCTATACACTCTGATAGATGCTTTTCTTTCCATTAGTTAGTCTGTCAACTCATGAGAAACAACAAGGGTAAATGCAAAACCCAGCAAAAATCTGGTGAAGCAGGCTAAAACAGAACAGAGGGCCTGGCACATTTTCAAAACTCATGCTCTCATCAGTTCTCTAAGGCTTTAGCCTAGATTTTCAGTTCTAAGCCTTCCAGTTCTGACAGATGTCATTAGAGATGTGATCCATCAGTAGAAAGAAGTAGTATTACATTCCCAGGACCAAAGATGAGGACAATGATAATTAATAGGAGAGACCAGAACCAAGGCCAATGAATAAACAATTGTGAAAGAACTAGAGTGAAACTATGTACATTGTCAAGCAAACAAGGAGGAAGAGAAGGAAGGAAGAAAGGAGGATGAAAGAAAAGAAGGAAGGAAGGGAGGGAGAAAAAAAAGGAAATATAGAAGGAAGGAAGGAAGAGAGGGAAGGAGGGAGGAGGGAGAGGACAGAAGGAAAGCAAGGAGGGAGAGAAATAGGGAGGGAGAAAGGAAAGGAAGGAGGGAGGGAGGAAAGAAGAAAAAAGGAAGGAAGGGAAAAAAAGAAGGAAGAAAGAAAAAAAGAACAAAAAGGAAGGAAGAAAAAAAGAAGGAACATAACATATATTGTTTTTAAATTTATTTACATCAGAGTGTCTTACTTCCCACTATTTTGACAGGATATTCTGGATAACGTGAATATAACCTGACAAAAGGAAAATTAACTAAGGAGTATGGGGGAACAGGGAAACAGTATAAAGAAATGTGAAATTCTAGAGTAAAATCCAGAGTTATCTAAAGAGAGTGATTGATCAATACACAAATAACAAACTATATAATTTAGCTTGCCCACCCTACTGCATTCCCAGACCCTTTTTCCTAAATTTTAGTGGATTGTAAAACAAACAAACAAACAAACAAAAAAACCAAACACTAACTCCCAAAACAATAGCATTACAACCAGATGCCAGCTCCTCCTAGCTAGGTCAAGTGGCTAAATTTGACATAAGAAAGAAGGCAAGATAGAATGGTGATATGAAAGAAATGTTAGATTTTATTATGAAAGGAATGAGACTTGACCCCACAACCATTCAGTTTCACAATGTTTTAATCAGTAAAATGTGAGGGCTGGATTGCATGACCTTATAATTTTCTAGCAGTTTGAAATTTATGATCTAAAAGGAATTGGAGGTTGGAAGCACTCTGTGACAGTGACTCTACTCTTTCATTTTTCCAGCTCTCACACAGTTCTAATGTATATCTATAATTGCAAACTACATAAAGGTGAGTCCCAATACCATATTATGCAGCTAGAACATAACCATAAGAAACAGCTTACCTATGATCTATTCTTTAAATAGCATGTATGGATGGATATATACTTGCACATATTCATATACATGCATATATATATATATATACAAATGCATGTCTATACCATTTTCATATGCATGTGTATATGTATATAATTTTACTCATTAGAAAGATTTTTTAAATCTATTCCTACATGTTTTTTCTTTACTGCTTTATTTCTAAAGAAAGCAGCTGACTATATACTGCAGATGGTCTTCATACTTAAGGAAAGAAGGATGCACTAGATAATTTAGTGGGGATGATTTCAACCTTTTTAGTGATGAAATTTGATTTCTTCCACCACATGGTGAAATATTGAGCTTATGTATTCCAGTTCATCTCAAAATGGTTTGTCTTTCCTTTCCAAATTGAGTCTGAGGCTTAGCTAAATCACCAGAATTTTAGAAGATTAAAGCAATATTTAAAAAGTCCAGTGCCTTTAGGCCAAAAACAACCTCAGACCTACTTAATTTATATTTTCTGGGTACTGGTTAATACCTAAGCTTTCAGCTTCTACTGGCAATAGAATTTCTTTTTCAAAGCTTCTATAACAACTTATGTTTCTAATTGAGAAGTCCTCGAAATAAGCAACTCCTGCTGCTGCTTATAGTATTCAAAACAATTCAACAAGTATTTGTTAAACACTATGTGCCAGGCACTGTGATATAAAAGGGGGAACACAGTCTCTGTTCTCAAAGAGCTTATATTCTTTTCAGGAATTTACAGTATATACAGAGATAAGTTTCTTTTTAAAATTAATAGAAAAATAAAACTAATAGGAGAGTTGATGAAAGACCTCATGCAGATAATATTTGAGCTGAACCTTGAAAGGTTTCCAAAAGACAAGGAATACAGAATTTACAAAGACCCAAGACTGGGACACTACACTAGAAATGTTAGCTTTGGCAATAAGAGAAGAAAAAGAGATTAAAAGAATTAGAATAGGTAATGAGGAAACTAAATTATCACTGTTTGAAGTTGATATGATGGTATATTTAGAGAACCCTAGAGAATCAACTGAAAAACTACTAGAAAAAAATTCACAACTTTAGCAATGTTGCAGGATACAAAATAAATTCACATAAATCATTATTTTTACATATTATAAACGAAGTCCAAAAACAAGAGATACAAAGAGAAATTCCATTTAAAATACCATAAATAATATAAAATATTTGGGAGTTTACCTGCTACAACAAATTAAGAAACTATATGAACGCAATTATAAAACACTTTCCATTCAAATAAGGTCAGATGTAATCATTTGGACAAATATTAAATGCTCACAGGTAGGCTGAAAAATATAATAAAAATGATAATACTACCTAAATTAATCTGCTTATTCAGTGTCATATCAATCAAATTCTCAAAAATTATTTTACAGAGCTAGAAAAAATAATAACAAAGTTCATCTGGAAGAACAAAAGGTCAAGAATTTCAAGGGAATTAATGAAAAAAAATGCAAATAAAGGTGGCCTAGCTGTACCAGACCTAAAAGCAGCAGTCATCAAAGCCCTTTGGAATGGCTAAGAAATAGAATAGTCAATCAGTGGAATAGGTTAGGTTCACAGAACAAAATAATGACTATAGTAATTTAGTGTTTGAGAAACCCAAAGACCCCCGCTTTTGAGATAAGAACTCACTATTTGACAAAATATTTACAAAATCTGTAAAGGGCTGAAATTCTTGAGTCAATGCACTGGGGTCAGACAATTGAGCACTTGAGGCTAATATATGTTATATATATTTTTTAATATGTTTAGGATTACTGACCATTTAGGGGAGGAAGTGGAGGAAAGGGGGAAAATTTGGAACATAAGGTTTTGTAAGGCTTAATGTTGAAAAATCCATATGTTTTCAAAACAATAAAAAAACTTTAATAAAAATAAATAAATATTTTTAAAAGATGACACAAGGCAGGTGAGAGAATTTTGTGTCCAATTTGTTTGGAACACAGAATATATGAGAAAGTAATGCAAAATCAGCCTGTGAAAATATCCTGGAGCCAGATTGCAAAGAACTTTTAATATCAAACAAAGGAATCTGCAGTTTATACTAGAAGGAATAGGAAATTACTGAAGCTGTCTTACCATCTAACAGATTTTCAGGAGGCTGGGATGGAGAAGCCACAAAGATATGGGCCTACTCTATTGTAGTAAGATATAGTGAAGCCAAACAGGCAACAGTCTTTTTAGTGCAAGGGAAAGAATTGTGACAGATTTTTTTTTAATTCAAGCAAATGTATTTTTGGAGAATATATTGTTAGTTTACTCATCTTGGAGTGGGAGAATGAGGGAAGTCATATATCCCATCTCACTTAAAAAACAAACAAACAGGGAAGGTGGGAAATTAGAAGTAAAAGAATATAGATTTGGAGCTAGAAGGTACCTTTGAAGCTATCTGATCCAATGTTATCATTTTACAGATGAGGAAACTGAGGCCCCTGAAAATTAGGGAATTTTCCCAAGATCACATGGGTAGTAATCTTCAGAAGCAGAATTTGTATTCAGATCACTTGTCTTTTTCAACTATATTTCCTTGCACAGCATCTTGCAAATTGCTATAGAAATTGACTTGATTTTTGTTGTGAGGGGCTTGGTGGAATGGTGGATATGTTTTTATCTTTTGAGACAGAAAGATTTGTGTTCAAGACTGCTTCTGACACTTTCTGGCTTGAGGATGAAGTGTATAAGGTAGTAGTAGCATTTCTAGTTGGAGAGCTTGCCAAATCCTTTTGAGAGGTGCTCACCCATCTGTTGTTCACCTATAAGAGGATTCTCACCTATGCCTCCAAGAAACTGTAGCTTGTGCTGCAGTAGATACATCCTTCACAGATGAATCAAATAAGGTTTAGGTTAACAGGCAGGCTTCAGTACCATCATTGATTTAGAGAGATGTCTACTCCAAGCATGGAGAGAAGTGGCAGAATGGGCAGATGAGAACAATTTGTTTGAATGGCCATGAAGACTGCAGAAATAGTCACAATGTAGTATTTAGAGCTTAGTCAAATATCAAAGATGCGAAGATCATCTACTGCTTCCTAGGCCATCACCACTCATCTTGACTTTTGTCTTGCCAGTGGATTTGGAAGAGAGGTTGATGACTTTGGGTAATTCTGCCTCACTGAAATCCAATTTACACCCAAGTTAAAACATTACCCTTGTGATATCATTGTGTTTCTATGGAAACAAAGGATAAACAGCAAGAACTTTGTGATGCTACCCACAAATCACATCTTCTCACTAAGATTTACCTACTGAATCATATACAATGGTATGCCCCAAATTTATAAGTCATTAAAAGCAAGAACAAAGACAAGAAGATATAACTTGAGGTCCTTTAAGGGTTAATAATTGCATTCTTCATAAAGGATTTGAGGCTTTGAGTAGCTTACTTGAATTTTAGTAGAGAAAATGAACTTGTTGCCAGAGCATAAACTTAGCTAAGCATCTTTTCCCCAGCCATTTGCAGAGGCAAACTGAACATCTTAGTTATTGCTGTTTAGTCATTTCAGTTGTATCCACCTCTTCATGACCCCATTTGGGCTTTTCTTGGCAAAAATACTGTCGTGGTTTGCCACTTCCTTCTCCAACTTATTTTATAGATAAGGAATTGAGGCAAACAGTGTTAAGTAACTTGAACAGGATCATATACCTAATTAGGGTCTGAATTCAGACTTGAACTCAGGAAGATGAGTTTTCCTAAGTTTATGCCCATCAGCCTATTCACTGTGCTACCTAGTTTCTCCCAAACAGAACATTAATTTATACAACTGAAGAAGCCTAAACCACGAAAAATTTTGGTAATTATTGGGCCTATAATCATTGGCCAATTATAGCCTAGTCCACAGAGAGAAAGATTTATAAAGGTATTAGATGATCATCAAAAATTAGAGTCAGTTCTTTTATTCAAAGTGCTCATCCCTGACACAGGAAGAGTTGTTGAAAAGAGTGGCTATACTTCTATTTTCTCATCTTCTATCTGGTAGGTGCCAAAAATCTTAAGGGAGGGAGCAGAACTGGAGAAGTTTATACCAACTCTAGGTTAAGGATTTCCTCTATTTTGAAAAAAGGGAAAAGGAACAAGCATTTATTGAGTGGCCATTATGTTCTGGAAACTGCTAATAGAATTGCAAATATCTTAAATTGAGTCTTGTAGCTGGAAGCAGAAGAAATTTCAATTACCCATGAATAATAAGTCCAGGGAATCCAGTGGATAGACCTCTTTAGCAAAGATGTTGGATCTTATGGATTGCAAGCATAACAGTGGAATGATCAGTCCATCATAAGAGTACTGCCATCTGTGAATTTCATGAGTATTCTTTTAAGAGAGAATGGACAACATGATTTATGGTTCCTAAAGGGAAAAAGATATTCAGAACATGAAGTAGCAGAAGTTGTGAGTTATTCTTTGCCAGATATGAATGTCCCATTACCACTGTGAACTAAGTTAATTCCATTCTTCTCATGGACATTGTATGTGATTATTGGAGAGTATACCTAAGAATACGGGATATCTAGGCAATTTGGTGGCTAGAGTTTTGGGTTTATAGTCAAGAAGGCCTGAATTTAAATCCAATCTTAGATACTTACTAGCTATGTGACTTGGGGTTAACAGCTTGATTTCTGTCAACTAGGATATTTGATTTAGGATGAGAAGTTTGATGGTAATTTAGTTCAAGAAGAATGTTAATCATAGTTTACAGATCTATATTGGTTGGAAGGTGTATCTACACTGATCCTTTGTGGTTGGTCACAAAGAAAGATTCATATCAAAGTTGAAGCTTCATTACCATCTATACAGTAGGGAAACTTTTTGAACTTTTTGGTACCTGATTGAATTTTTAGTTGAAAAAAAAGTGGGGTTTTTTGTGAGATAAATCTGTACATTAATCATCCTCTCTGTTAGATATTACTTAATACATTTCATTTTAGTTCAAGTCATTCTTAGACTGAAATCCTATTTTGTCTTGGAGCTAAGTCCAGGTCAAAAAAGGTCTTTTGAATTCCCATCATTTATTTTGCTCATGATAGAAAGTATAATAAATAACTCCCATTTATGTTGTCCGTGGGTATTACAACCATGACATATCAGAACTAGGATTTAAGCCCAGAACTGTCAGTGCCAAGACCATTATTTTTTCCTATTCGATTTTCTGCTCTCCCAAATGCTGGACATGGGCTGGTGCTAGATTTGGACAAAACCTGATGCTCAAAAATAACTCATTAGTATAAGAAAATTGAAAAAAAAAACTAACAAATAAAAATATCTATAAAGACCCTTTACACTTTAGCTTATTATAAATTTGTATTTTAAATCTGTAAACTCACATCTATGGGGGAAATCTTAGATATGCTTCTTACTATCCTAAGGAAGAAAGGAAGCATATATTGTATTCAGGCCTAGATAAAATATGCTCAGGCCATTTCCAATTCTTTCCCCCAATATTTATTACACAGATGATACCAGATTAGTCTGAATGTTAATAAATAATTTATTAAGCCTATAGGATATGCCAATCACTATGTTAAGCACTGAGTATACAAATAAATTTTTTAAAAAGAAAAAAAATAGTCCTTGTTTTCAAGGAGCTCACAATCTAATAAAAGAAGATAATATGCAAAGAAATATACACAAACAAAATATTTATGAATGTATATATAAGTAGCAAATAGTTAAAAGAGAAAAGTAGTAGAATTAGGAGGAGTTTGGAGAAAGGTTACTATAGAAAATGGGATTTTAGTTGAGACTTAACTTTAGTTGAGTAAAGACCAGAAAAGCTAGACAGAGAAGGAAAGCTCTACTTCCAAAGAAGAGGAAGGAAAACATTTTGGCATAAGGAACAGCCAGTGAAAATGCCCAGGGGCAGAGTGGTGGTGGATAATGTTTGGAATTTTGGGGTAGGAGAATTAAGGGGAGATAGGAATAAGCAAATAGAAAATAGAAGGGTCTGAAACAAATGGAAGTCACAACATGTATGTGCAACATAATTTATAAAATAATTTGGCAAAGGGAAAGGTAGCATATGCAGTTGAGAGAATAAGATACTAAGTCACTATGTTATGGAATATTACTCTTCTATAAGAAATGACCAACAGGATGATTTCAGAAAGGCCTGGAAAGACTTATGTTAACTGCTGCAGAAATGAGCAGAACCTCATTGTACACAGCAACAAGATTATGTGAAGCTCAACTCTGATGGACCTGGCTCTTTTCAACAATGAAATGATTGAGGCCAGTTCCAATGATCTTGTGATGAAGAGTCATCTAAGTATAGATCACAACATAACATTTACACTCTTTTTGTTTTGTTTGCTTGCATTTTGGGTTTTTTCTCATTTTTTTTCCTTTTTGATATGATTTTCTTGTGCAGCATGATAATTGTGGAAATATGTATAGAAGAATTGCACATGTTTAACATATATTGGATTACTTGACATCTAGGGAAGAAGTGGGGGGAAAGGAGGAACAATTTGGAAGGGTCAATGTTGAAAAATTATTCATGTGTTTTGAAAATAAAAAGCTCTAATTAAAAAAAAAGTAACTGAGTCATCTCTTTTTTGGGGAAGGTAAATTTGCTCCTCAACTTACTCCCCATTATTCCACAGCTTTAAGGGAATAGTTGACTTCCTGTAAATTGGCAAGAAAGAGAATCATTTTTGTAAATATTTATATTCACAACTGTAATCTAGAATAAAAAGTGTCTAGTGAGGTAAAAATCTTAAACTATAAAAGGAAGAGACTTAAAACCTGTCTAATCAAAATCTTTGATCTAATATATGAGGAAACTGAGGCAAAACTAAGGCAAATGTGATATTAAGATCCTGATCTTCTGTTATCTTGCCACTGTGTCAACATATAGTTAAGCAGATTACATATTACATTGTTATAACCAGAATGTAAAAGTAATTTCTAAGTTTCAGTGATAGTGAGCAGTTGAGTCCTAAATATCAATGAGAGATAAGGCAACAAATAAATTATCAACCCTTTTGGACTGAGTTAAAGTTGAATCATGTACATAAAGTATCCATTTCATGTAATGGAGAAGCATAAGAAAAACTGAAACAAAAAAAACATTTTTAAAAGTTTCTTTTAATTTCACAATCAATGAAATCTTCTGTTGATATTGTGCTTTGCATACTAAAGAAGCCTAAAACAAAGCATTTTCATCATTTTTCTCTCATAGAAACTCATCAAGAAAAGAAGAAAGTAACTTCAATATCATTAGAGAAAATGAAAGGAACCATTTAAGGAAAAAATCCTTAGAAGTTTTGACTATTGATATTTGACACTGATACTGGTTTAAAAATAAACTAATTAAATGAATTTGAAAGCATGTAAATGATAGGAATAACTATTTTCCACTCTAACATATGCAATTGCTCCTATATTAAAAAATGCTAAATTGATCTGAGATCTCGTTGATTTGTCCATTCTATACAACTACATAGGTCACAACCCTTCTATCCCTCTATCCTCTATATTTCCCCTATCCTTTCTATGTGACTTGTAGACATGCCCTGCCATAAGTATTCTATATATAGGGTATTTTTACTTTCTCTTGATATCATATGGATACTAATGGAGTACTCAGAGAGTCCACTGGGTTATCACTTATTCTTCCCATCTGAGCTACCATTTTCTCTTTTTGTTTCTACATTTTTGACATCACTTATTCTAGTTGTCCTTTGTAATTACTTTTCTTTTTATAACATATTGCAGACTATGCAAGCCCATCACACATTGCTCTGATTTCCCTCTCAGTGATGGTCATTTTTAATATCTATATGATAGTCCTGTTATATAACTCAAATGTAGAATATTTAGGTATAATACTAAGTTTTTTTTTAAGTTCAGCTTTATTTCTGAAAGAAGTTTGGCAGCATTAAAATAATTTGAAAATTTCTCAATTCAATTAAACCCCTGGATTGATATTCCATTTGCAGTGTTCATGGTATATGTGTGTGTATATATATATATACATATATATATATGTACATACATACATATGGAAACATATTCCTACCTAATAATAAGAGATTCCCTTTTCCTTAACAAGAAAGTTTTATTAATCTTTGTTAGTACTTTAAAACTCTTCTCTAAGAAGAGCCTCTCCTTATATCTAATCCGTATTGATATAGTTCAATGTTGTATTTCTAATTTCAATGCAAGGATAGAAAAGAGCAGAACCTTATTCATTCTACATTAACTCATCATATATTGAAATATTATGCTATGACAAGGAGCACAAAAACTAATAAAAACAGAATTAGAGATTTTGAAGCTTAATTCTAACAGATGGTATGTGTGTTAATTATTGTGCTCAGCAGTTGTTAGTCCAATGAAAATAAATAATCAGTATGGATGGAATATTTATATTTCTCATTTGTTCTGATATATTCTTTTGTTCAATAAACAAAAACATTTGTTCTACTTTTTTGTGGTGGCAAAGAATTGGAAATTAAAGGGATGCCTATCTATTGGGGAATGGCTGAAAAAGTTGTGGAATGGAAGACTGTTATGGTCTAGGAAATAATGAGCAGGATGCTTTCAGAAATCTGGAAAGACTTACATGAATTGATAAAAAGTAAAAAGAGCAGAACCAGGGGAACATTGTACATAGTAATAAAACAATTGTACAATAATCAGCTATGAATGACTTAGTTATTCTTAGTGATACAAAGATCCAAGGTAATTCAGAGAAAGAATTGGTGGAATCTAAATGCAGATCAAATCATTATGTTATTTTACTTTGTTTTTCTTGTTTTTTAATCTGTTTTCTTTCATAACATGAATAATATGGAATATATATTTTGTATGAATGCACATGTATAAAATTTGCCAAATTGATTGTCTTTTCAATGGTGGAAGGAAGAAAAAAAGAAGGAGGAAGAATTTGGAATTCAAAATTATAAAAAAATTAAAAATCATTTTTACATGTAATTTGGAAAAAGCAAAATAAAAAAACTATATCTGCTATATTCCATTTCAAGCTATTATTCATAGTAGTTCTTAGTAGAATCCTATATTATCCTTTCTTTCTTAGTTTCATAGTAATAGTTTCATCACATTGACCACAGTTCAATGCCAATTAATGATATTGCTAGAGATTAATTGGTTCACATTTCAGAGATATATCATACCTTCAGTAGCATCCTCAGGTCACACAGAGTCCCCACTATATAAAATCTTGCCTATCATTTCACTACTTCAACATTGTTCTCATTTCAAAAAATGGATCATGGGTTGGATTTGAGGGGATTATCAGAATAATAATTATTGTTTAGCCTTCATATTATTCTTATCTTTTACATCAAAAACAAATGTACAAAGTACAGAGCAGCATAACATAAAGAATAGAGAATCAAGCTTGAAGTCAAGAAGACATCTACTGGCTATGCAACTCTGGAAAAATCAGTTAATTTCTGAGTACTTAAGGCAATTCCCTATGACTCTTCAATTGTAGAAGTGATAGTAACCTGTATTAGAAGGAATTTCCTTATCAGAGAGTTTTCTATACAAATAAAGAAAGGGAAAGAAATAAACATTTATATGGCATTTACTATGTACCTGGCATTGTGCTAAGTAATTTTACAAATATATTATTATCTCCATTTTGCACTTGAGAATACTGAAACAGTGAGAAGTTCAGTTACCTAGCCTGTAAGTTCCTAAGATTGGATTTGAACTCAGGTCTTCCTGATTTCATTCCAATAAGATCAGAATTCTCTGATAGAATTAGTCTAGGGATGCTTTCATCATCATCATATCATCATCATCATTATATTATTATCATAATTTCAAGCTCCAGCCAATAAATAGCTTTCCTTGCAATATTTCAGTACAGTGATTCTTGGTTAAAAGCAGAAAGAAGAGCAATCATTTGTTTTGTTTTTTCATTTCAGAACTTTAGAACAAACTGAACCATTTTGATCAATAATTTCCTTCCCTAACTAAGACACTTATGCTTACTGAGGATATTGACCTGTGATTTTGATTTTAGTTTTATGTGTTTTGAGTTATTAAAGGAGAAAAACCCTGATGATTTAAAATGTTTTAGCAGCAGACTCCAATACTTCCCTGCACATTACCTCTGAGCTGATCATGCTTAATCTCTGGATAAGAGAGTCTCTCATGCTGTTGAGCAACAACCAGCCTAGCCCTGACTAGAATTCTATATGGAGCCCAGGCCAATTTTGTCACCCCATATTTCAAGTGGACAAATTTAGGTGGAATAGAACCAGAGAATAAAATAAAGGAAGGAGACTGAAGTACAGGTATGACTGGGGAAAGAGGTAGATTGAAGAATATTCAAAGTTCCATAGGCAATGTAACAAAAGCTTCTTTTGGCAGCAGAGGAAGTGCCTGGCAACCTTGATTCATAGTAATAATCAAGTGAAGTTTTTCCAATATGGAAGGTAGATTTACCCTAAATGTGTTTCACATGAACTTTGTCCTTATTTCCAATTTCATAAAATAATGAAGTCTTTATTGTGACACAGATGACATTTTTGGATGAGCAACTGACTATGCCAAGAGAATACCTCAGATCACATTTTATTGATATATGTATAAGAAAGATAGCTAGCAAGAGAAAGTGATGGCTTCTTCTCAAGTACCCCCCAGAGAACCATGGAAATTGGCAATGCAAGTACAATGGAGGAATTAGTTGAATCCCCCCATCATCAATTTTCCAAAAATAAAACAAATAGAAATCCAGTGTGATTATGTGTTAGTTAATTTGCATGGAACCTTTAATAATTAAGCATTTTAGCTAAGAAATAATTATGCTACAAAGAAAAAATGGGCAGGAAGCATAAAATTACAAGAAAGAAAACCAAAGATATTTTATTTGAGCTCAACACCATTTTGGTACCAAGAACAAAACAGCAAACAAAAAAACTATGTGGTTCTACTAGTGTGATCTCTCAAGACTTTGGTTTCCTTAATTGACTTCTATTTTTAGAGAAACCTGGTCAAACTGTGAATATTTCTTCATCAATACCAACTGAAGAAGGACTCAGAAGTTGGATAGAAACTTAGTGGCAATGGCTCTCATCCCAATCTCTATCTTCTGAATGGACACCAATGCCAAAAAAGAACCAACTTATATAATCTAATTTTACTGTGAGAAAAGAAAGTTTACAAATACAAAATTATAAATTTCAAAGTATTAAGTTAATCACAAGGATGTCTGAGCCTCCACATCCATTATTAGTAGTAATAGTAATGATTATTATAATTCCTAGCATTTATATAATTCTTTAAGCTATGCAAAGCTTTATAAATACTATCTTTTCGAATATTATAGGGGAGAGGCAGCTAGATGGTGCAGTGGCTAAAACACAAGCACTGGATTCAACAGGACCTGTTCAGCCTCAGACACTTAACACTTATTAGCTATGTTACCCTGGCCAAGTCATTTAATCCCAATTGCCTTGCCAAAAAAAAAAAAAAATTATAGGGGAAGCACCTGTGATTTCATTGATGTAGGGAGCTCCTTATATGGAGGAAAGGGGAAGGAGAAGAGAAGAAATAAGCATTCATTAAGGCACCTCCTATGTGCTAAGCAAAAGGTTCTTTTGCAAATATTATCTCATTTGATTCAAACAACAGTGCATAGTAGGTACTATTATTATTCCCATTTTACTAGTGAAGAAAGAGATTCCAATTACATCAGAGTCAGAGTTAGCTTCTGAACTACACTCTTTATGACTCCAAATCCAGCACATGCTTCACTTTTATCCCTGGCTGCCTTTTGTTAAGACAGACACATTTAGTACCTCTCCTTGTTCAAGGGACCATGAAACAACAAAAGGGAAATACAATTGCCTTCCTGACCACAAGTAGGTTACAATCTAAAGGAAAAGTTTAGGCCTAGACAATTATAGATGGAAAAGATTTTTCTCAAAAATACAAGAAATATCACTTTGACTTTTAAATTTACTATGAAGAATATCTTCTGTTAAAAATTTGGGCCCTTTTTCATTATTTTCTTCTTGTCATAAAGAGTTTCTTCTTTTTCTATCAACATGAAGAACAATAGCACCAAAATGTTGGAGTTATATATAATGATATAAAGAACTTGAGCCATTTCTTATACGATTGAAATAAATTTATTTTCTGGAAAATTTTTTTAATGTAATTCCCCTGGATTACTTTAAGAAATCAATAAGAGAGACTAACAACTTGCTTAACTTTTAATTGCATATTTCTTGTTTTAAAGTGGTAGTAGGAAAAGGAAGGGCCAAACCAAAATATTCACTTATTTGGCCAGTTGGAAGGTTTTCTGACTTGCTCTATGTTGATTTTCTTTTTCTTTTTTTTATTTTCTTTTTTTTCTTTATTTTTTTTTTTGGGGGGGGGGGAGGCTGGGTTTAAGTGACTTGCCCAGGGTCACACAGCTACAAAGTGTCAAGTGTCTGAGACCAGATTTGAACTCCGATCCTCCTGCCTTCAGGGCTAGTGCTCTATCCACTGCGCCACCTAGCTGCCTCCTCTGTGTTGATTTTCATTATTTTGTGCCATTATTACAGATACTGATGTTTGATAGCTTATACTCTAATCCTATATTTGATTACCCTATGTACTCTGTCTTGAAACCTATATATTATATTATTCTTACCTTCCTCAACCACACCACAAAGAATGATCTCATTCCCTGAAAGATCCTTTTCTCTGGTTTTATAATTATGGTTCCAAGTCAATTCCATCCTCTTCTGGGAATAAAATCCCATTGTTTTCTTACTTCCTTCTCCTTTCTACTTTCTTTCCTTCTTTTCTTCTCTCTTTCCTTCCTTTTTCTTATTTCTTTCTTCTTTCATTTCTATGATCCTTTATTTTGTCCTTTCTCTCTAATTTTCTTCTCTCTCTTTCCCTCTCTCCCTCTCTCAATATAATTTCTTTTATGGCTTTAAAATACCTGCACATTTCACAGCATCACTCTTGGTATCATCAATGATACCATGAGGATGACGGCCATCAATGTTCCAACACACAGAGTTTTCCCAAAGGTTTCTTTAATGTTTCCAGAGAGCTTTCTTGTGAGTTGTTAGTACCTTATCTGTGATGATAATAATGTCATCAAAGTAGATGTTTTCACTATGTTTAATATTTCCCTGCTTCTTTTTGTCCTGGGAAGATTATTTGTTGTTGTTGTTAGGAGTTTTATGATCAGGGATACCAAGCAGCAATGCTACAAAAGTCACAACCTGAGTCTGTATCTGTTTATTCTGAATACTGAATTTCATTTCCAGTTGCCTTGGTAATATCATCACCAATCTTTTAGAAGACAAACCCAAGGAGCTATTCCGTGGGCCAGGAAGGAGTAATACCAAGTTCCTTAAAAAATCCATCCATCTCAAAAATATAACTTTGATCACATTAAGATCAAATTTAGGACAATATTGGTAATGAATTTGGGGAAGGGACATCATAATAATATTGAAATATTGAAAGAAATCAATAATATTGAAGTCTGGACACTACAGGGTAGCTCCTGGAGGTCGGCAGTTGAAACTGGATTCAGGAGAAATTGCATTCTTACAATTCATTAGCTGAGAGCCAAGATGCCTCACAATGTTTTCTCAAATTCCAAAACAAAACAAATTCTATCTTGCACCTGTGGCCCTAAATAATGAGAGCACTCCAGAAGTACAGCAACTCCAGTGCTATGTTATGGATATTAAATGATTACTGAATAAGATCTCTGCAGAAGTAACTATAATCTTTAGTCACATTCAAGTTGGGGAGAGAAATAGAGAGAGAGAGAGAGAGAGAGAGAGAGAGAGAGAGAGAGAGAGAGAGAGAGAGAGAGAGAGAGAGAGAGAGAGAGAGAGAAGAGAGAATCAGAGACAGAGATTAAGACAGAGAGAAGAAGAAAGCAAGAAGAAGAAGAAGAAGAAGAAGAAGAAGAAGAAGAAGAAGAAGAAGAAGAAGAAGAAGAAGAAGAAGAAGAAGAAAGCAGCAGCAGAAGAAGCAGAAGAAGAAAAGAAGAGCCTGAATTTCAGAGTAGGAAAAAAACTATTATCATACATTCCATTATGTAACATGACCAATAAAAAAAGATAGCTGAATTCATTTTGAACATTGACATTGCTCCAGAGAGCCTAAAATCAGACTGGCTTTTCTAAGAGCCCTGTTATATTATTGAATGGAATTTAGTTTTAAAGCACCTAAAATATGAATTGTTATTTGGATGTGAATCTATCATTCTGATCTTATCAGTTCGTCACCAAGCATTTATTAAGTATGAACACTGAGCTAGGCACTGGGCAAAGCACTGAGGATACAGAAAACAAAAATAACATGGTTCTGGCCCTCAAGAAGTTTGTATTTGTATTCAGTCTAGGTCTCATACATCATATTCTATTATTTAACACAAGCCTTTGAAGACTATAGCCAGTAAGCAGTTCATCCATCTTTTTTTATTATAACTTTTTATTAATAGAACGTATGCATGGATAATTTTTCAACATTGACCCTTGCAATCATTTCTGTTCCAACTTTTCCCTTCCCCCTCCCCTAGACAGCAGGCAGTCTCATACATGCTAAAAATGTTAAAGCATATCTTAAATATAATATATGTGTACACATTTATACATATATATATACAGTTCTCTTGTTGCACAAGAAAAATTGGATTTATAAAGGTAAAAAATAACCTGGGAAAAAAAAACAAAAATGCAAACAATCCATACACATTTTCCAGCATTCTTTCACTGGGTGTAGCTGGTTCTATTAATTACTGATCAATTGGAACTGAATTGGATCAATGTTGTAAAATTACCCATGCATATATCTGGTAAATAAAAACTATTAAATGAAAAATAAATAAACAAAAATAAAGTCTTAAAAAAAAAGAAAGGAATTACCAATAGGATGATTTCAGAGAGGCCTGAAGAGACTTACATGAACTAAGTGAAAGTAGCAGAACCAGGAGATCATTATATACAGCAACAACAAGACTATATGGTGATCAATTCTGATAGATGAGGCTCTCTTCAACAATGAGTTGATTCAAAACATATATCCCAAAGAGATCTTAAAGGAGGGAAAGGGTCATACATGTGCAAAAATGTTTGTGGCAGTCTTTTTTGTTGTTAGAAACTGGAAACTAAATGGATACCCATCAATTGGAGAATGGCTGAATAAATTATGGTATATGAATGTTATGGAATATTATTTTTCTGTAAGAAATGACCAACAGGATAATTTCAGAAAGGCCTGGAGAGACTTACATGAACTGATGCTGAGTGAAATGAGCAGGACCAGGAGATCGTTGTATACTTCAACAACAATACTCAACAATACTATACAATGATCAATTCTGATGGACGTGGCCCTCTTCAACAATGAAATGAACCAAATCAGTTCCAACAGAGCAGTACCAGTTATACCCATCAAAAGAACTCTAGGGGATGACTATGAACCACTACATAGAATTCCCAATCCCTCTAATTTTATCCACCTGCATTTTGGATTTCCTTCAGAGGCTAATTGTATACTATTTCGAAGTCTGATTCTTTTTGTTCAGCAAAACAACTATTTGGTCATGTGTACATATATTGTATTTAATTTATACTTTAAAATATTTAACATATATTGGTCAACCTGCCATGGGGGAGGGGAAGAGGGGAAAAATTAGAACAAAAGGTATGGCAATTGTCAATGTTGTCAATGTTTGAATGAGGGAATTGAAGCTTATGGTGTAATGCTGGAGAAACTAAGGCAAAATAGAGATTAGAGAATATTTAATATTTTATTTGAAAGGGAGAGATTTACTGGGACCAAATGGATCCATGGTTTGGTCCCAGGACTGAATGAAATTATCATCTCCAGGAATCCAGCAGCCAATGTGAGTTCTCAATGACATATATATACATACATGGCTCAGGCACAGGGGTAGACTGAGGCAAGGGTGGAGTCAGAGTGCAAAGAGCGGAAACTAACAATCCAGTTCTGTTGGAGAATTACAATCTGGTTCTGATAGGGTCTGGGGAGGGGTCATGGGGCACATCTGATAAACTGGGATTACAGAATGGGAAGAGTCACCCAACATTCTGATAAATTGGAAGGGGGAGAGGCATGCAGCATTCTGATTATGTCTAAGATAAAAGGTCTTTCTCCTTATCAGGATCATCATGATTAGGAGGGAGGGAGTCAATATCTCCTCTCAATTAAGACATAAAAAAGAGCTTATGTTTAAGTTTAGTTCTTAGCAGTTGGCAAGGAAATATAGTATTTAGGGAAAATAGCAGAAAAGATGGCAAAGCCCAGATGATCTTGGGAAGTAATGCTAGGGAAGATAATTTATTGTCTATTTAGAGGATTATTGGTTGAAGGGTTAAAATGGAGTGGAGTGGGACCCTGTAAGTAGTTTGAGCATAGATCATGTTCTGGGAGATAGACAGATATCTGGAAGTGAACTTTGAGTGCTTTGTAGGACTTTGTCAAGAGAATAATGATGGTTGCTTTGGAAGGGGAAAAAAAAAACAACCCATGACTTTCCTTAGTGGCAACAAGTGCTACTAGTATTTATTTCTACTTTCCATTAACTGATTGGAGTATGGGAAAAGAAAAGCCCCAGGTTTCTCACCAAAGGTGTATACATACATATTTGTGTCTAATGATAGGCCTTGCTAAGGCTGAGGGAGAGAAAAAGCAAGTAAATAAAAGCATGATAACTTCCCACATCCCCTCCAGCATTTGTCATCTTTCTTTTCTTTCACCTTAGCCAATCTGATAGGTATGACACAAGTTGTTTTAATTTGCATTTTCTAATCAATAGTTGTTTAAAGCATTTTTTTAATATATCTATTGATAGTTTTGATTTCTTTATCTGAAGACTGCCTGTTTATATCTTTGACCATTTACTAATTGGGGAATGACATATTCTTATAAATTTGACTCAGTTTTCTAGATATTTGAGAAATGAGACCTTTATCAGAGAAACATTGTAAAAACCCTTGCCAAGTTTTTTATTTTCCCTTTAATCTTTCTGCACTGATTTTGTTTCTGCAAAATCTTTTTATGTAATCAACATTATACATTTTACATCCCATAATGCTATCATTTCTTTGGTCACAAATTCTTCCCTTATATAGACCTGACAAGTAAGCTAGTACTTTCTGTTTGCTTATGTTACTCCCCCCCCCCCACCATGTGCAAAGTTTGAATCCAATTTGACCTTACTTTGGTATATTAAATGAGATATTTTATATCTAGTTGTTGCCAAGCTTCCTTCATGATTTTCTGGAGTTTTTGTCAAATAGTGAACTCTTGTCCCCAAAACTTAAAATTTTGGTTTTATCAATCATTAGATTACTATGGCTAGTTACTATTCTATATTTTGTATCTAATCTATTCCATTGATGTACCACTCTTTCTTAGCCAGTGCCAGATTGTTTTGATAATTACCTCTTTGTAATATTTAGAAATCTAGTATAATTAAGCCACCTGCCTTCACAGAATTTTTCATTGATTTATTTGATATTCTTGATCTTTTGTTCTGCCAGATGAATTTTGTTATTATTTTTTAGCTTCTCAAAATAATTTTTGGTAATGGATAGCTAATATTGAATAAGTAAATTAATTTAGATAAAATTGTCATTTTTATTATATTAGCTTGGTCTACTCATAAGCAATTAATATTTTCCTAATTGTTTAGATCTGACTTTATTTTTGTGAAAAGTGCTTTGCAATTGCATTCATATAGTTCCTGTGTTTGCCTTTGGCAGGTAGGTTCCCAAGTATTTTTATATTGTCTATAGTTCCTTTATGTAAATGTAGTTTCTGACATTCCCTTTTATAAGATTTTTGAGTTCCAATTTTTTTCCTCCCTCTTTCCCTTACTCCCTACCCAAGATGGCAAACAATCTAATTATACATGTACAAGCATATGAAACGTATCTCCACATTAAATTATTTTGTGAAAGAAGAAAAACAAAAAAGAAAAAATAAGCAAAAAAATGAAATTAATATGCTTCAGTCTTCATTCAGACTCCATAGTTCTTTCTCTGGATATGCATAGCATTTTCCTACAGTTATTTTTAATAGAATTTTCCCTTATTTCTTCATACAGGACTTTGTTGGTAACATATAGAACTACAGGTGATTCATTATAGGGTTTTTTTAAAAATTTTGTAATTGCTTAAGTTGCAAATTATTTCAACTAGTTTTTTAGTTGATTCTCTAGGAATCTCTAAGCATATCATCAATTCATCTACAAAGAGTGATAGTTTTGTTTCCTCATTGATAATTTTTATTCTTTTAATCTCCTTTTCTTCATCATAATACTATAATTAGAATGTTTAGGACAATATTGAATAAAATTAATGATAATAAGCATTCTTGCTAAACCAATCACCTTGATGAAATGGCATCTAATATATTCCATTTGTTGATAATCTTAGAAACTACTTATCATTTTAGAAGTTCTATTTAGTCCTATGCTCTCTAGTTGTTGCTGTTGTTTTAATAGGAATGTGTATTGTATTTGGTCAAAAGATTTTTCTACAATTATTGAGATAATCATATGATTTTTCTTAGTTTTGTTATTAATACTGTCAATTAGGCTGATAGTTTTCTTAATATTGAACTAGCTCTATATTACTGGTATATGTCACACCTAGTCACAGAGTATGATCTTTGTGATACATTGCTTTAATCTCCTTGCTAGCATTTTATTTATAATTTTTGGATCAATAGTCATTAGAGAAGTTGATATACAGTTTGCTTCACCCTATAAAAGGAATTTGATCTGACTTCACACTTTTTTTCCCCAAATAATTAGAAATAGTTATTTAAAAAATGTCTATAAGTATCTAGTTGTGAATTCATCTGATCCTGAGAATTTTTTCCTCAGGGATCTCATTGAAGTCTTATTCAATTTCTTTTTTTATAAAGCTTTTATTTTCAAAATATATGCATTTTTATTATATTCGCTCAGCCTACTCATGATAATTTGACAACATTGATCCTTGCATAGCCTTGTGTTTCAGATTTTCTCCTCCTTCCCCCAACCCCTCCCCTAGATGGCAACCAATTCAATATATGTTAAACATGTTAAATATATATTATATTCAATCTGTATAAACATATTTATATAATTCTCTTGCTGCACAAGACAAATCAGATTAAAAAAAAGAAAGTAAATGAGTTAGAAAACAAAATGCAAGCAGACTACAACAAAAAAGAGTAAGAATGTTACATTGTGATCCACATTCACTTCCCACAGTCCTCTCTTTGGGTATAGATGGATCTCTTCATCAAGAGATCATTAGAATTCGCATCAATCATCTCATTGTTGGAAAGAGTCATGTTCATCAGAATTGATCGTCATATAATATTGATATTGTGTACAATGATCTCATTTCACTTAGTATCAGTTCATATAAGTCTCTCCAGGTCTTTCTAAAGTCATCCTCCTGATCATTTCTTATAGAACAGTAATATTCAATTAACTTCATATACTATAATTTACTCAGGTATTCCCCAACTGATGGACATCCACTCAGTTTCCAGTTTTTTGCTACTACAAAAAGGGCTGCCACAAACATTTTGCACATATGGGTATCTTTCCTTCCTTTAAGATCTCTTTAGGATATAGGTCAAATAGAAACACTGCTGGGTGAAAGGGTATGCACAGTGTGATAACATTTTGAACATAGTTCCACATTGCTCTCCAGAATAGTTGGATCTGTTCACAACTCCACCAACATGTATTAGTGTCCCAATTTTCCCACATCCCCTCCAACATTCGTCCTTGTCTTTTCCTGGCAACTTAGTCAATCTGAGAGGTGTGTAGTAGAATCTCAAAGTTGTCTTAATTTGCATTTCTCTGATCAATAGTGATTTATATTCTAATCATCTGATTGGAAATGGTTTTAATTTCTTCATCTGAAAATTGTCTGTCATGTCCTTTGACCATTTATCAATTGGAGAATGGCTTGGATTCTTAAAATTTTGAGTCAATTCTCTATATATTTTAGAAATGAGGACTTTATCAGAACACTTAAATGTAAAAATGATTTCCCAATTTGTTGCTTCCCTTCTGATCTTATCTTCATTAGTTTTGTTTTTACAAAAAACTCTTCAACTTAATATAATCAAAATTATCTATCTAGTGTTCAATTATGAGTTCCAGTTTGTGTTGCTGTTGTTTTTCTAGATCTGTAAAATAATTTCTTGGGAGTTTTATTGGTATGACACTAGATAAGTAGATTAATTTAAGTAATATTGTAATTTTTATTATGTTTGCTTGGCCTATCCATGAGGACTTGATATTTTTCCAACTGATTAGGTTTGACTTTATTTGTGTAGAAAGTGTTTTTTATAGCTGTGTTCGTGGAGTTCCTGACTTTCCCCTGGCAGATAGATTCCCAAATATTTTATACTATCAGTAGTTATTTCGACTGGAATTTCTTTTTGTATCTTTTGCTGCTGGATTTTGTTGGCAATATAATGCTGCTGATTTATGTGAATTTATTTTGTATCCTACAACTTTGCTAAAGTTATGAATTGTTTCTAGAGTTTTTAGTTTATTCTCTAGGGTGCTCTAAGTATACCATCATATTATCTGTAGAATGATAATTTGGTTTCCTCATGACCTACTCTAATTCCTTTCATCTCTTTTTCTTCTTTTATTGCCATTCAATTTGTTTTTTTAAAGATAGAGCTATTTAAATATTCTATTTCTTCTATTAGTTTGGAAAATCTATATTTTTGAAAATATTTATACATTCATTTAAGTTGCTAGATTTATTAGCATGTAATTGGGCAAAATACCTTCTAATAATTGTTTTAATGTCATCTTTGTTGTGGCAAATTTACCCTTTTCATTTTTGATACAAATAAGTCAGTCTTTTCTTAAATGAAATTAACCACTAGTCTATATATTTTGTTCATTTTTTCATAATTTTTTTCCTTATTTTATTTTTAGTTCAATATATTTTTTTCCACTTTCAGTTTCATTAATCTTTTTGATTTTTAGGATTTTTATTTTGGTGTTGTATTGAAGGTCTAAAAATTTGCTCTTTTTGTAGGATTTTTTTTAATTCTTTTTTTTTTTAATTCATTGACTTGATCTTCTCTTTTTTACTGATATATATATATATATTTATTAATTTAAATTTTTAATTACTCGTTTGATATATCCCACAAATTTTGTTAGATCATTTTGTTGTTAATCTCTTTCATGAAATTATTGATCTTATGACTTGTTCTTTGACCAATACCTTCTTTAGGATGAAATTTTTAAGTTTCCAATTAATTTTTAATCTGTGTTTCCACAGCCCTATTGAATTTAATTTGTATACAGTATTTTCTAAAAAAGGATGCATTTAATATTTCTGCTTTTCTGCATTCAATTGTGAGGTTTTTGTGCCCAGATGGATGGTCATTTTTTTTTTTTTGTAGGCACTATGTTCCCTCTCTAAAGGATATATTCATTTCTACTTCCATTCAGTTTTCTCCCAAGTTCTATCATATCTAACTTTTCTAAAATTTATTAATCTCCTTAATTTCTTTCTTGTTTATTTTTTAATTAGATTTCACTAGCTTTGAGAGGAGAAAGTTGAGATTGCTCACTATATAATTTTATCATCTATTTTTTCCTGTAACTTATTTAACTTCTAAGAATTTGCATTCTATGTCATTTGGTACATTTATATTTAATAGTGATATTACTTTGTTATTGATGATACTTTTCAGCAAATGTAGTTTCTTTGTTTATCTCTTGTAATTAAATTTATTTTCACTTTTACTTTGTCTTAGAAAATGGTTGCTACATCTGCCTTTTGTTATTGTTGTTGTTGTTGTTAGCTGAAGCATAACAGATTCTGCTCCAGGCCTTTATTTTCACTCTTTGTGTCTTTCTGATTCAAGTGTGTTTCTTGTAAACAACATATCGTAGGATATTGATTTTTGATCCAATCTGCTATGTCCTTCGGTTTTATGAGTCAATTCATTCAATTCACATTTGTACTTATAATTACTGTGTATTTTCTCCATTTTACTTTTCCCACTGTTTATTCTTCTGAGTGTGTGTTCACCCTGTCCCTCCTCCAAACAGGTTTTTTGTTTTTTTTTCTGTCCACCATCTCCCCCAATCCTCTCTCTCTTCTCTCAGTCCCCCTGAGTTGACTCTTAACACATTTAGTTGTTTTATCTCTCTTTCCTTTTACTTCCTTATGGATGAAAATAGATTTGTATATTCAATTGAGTTTGTAAATTATTCATTCTTTGAACCAGTTCTGATGAGAGTAATGTTCAAGAATTGTCCACACACTCCCATATTCCAGTTCTCCTTTATGTGAAATCATTTGCATCATACTAAATTTTCCTTCTCTTCTCTCAATGCATCTTTCTTTTTCATTCCTTCATTTTATACTTTTATTTATCATCTGATCACAATCAACTCACACTCATGCCCTCAGTCCATGTATACTTCTTCTAACTGCCCTAAAAATAATAAGGCTTTTAGGAGTTAAATATCTTCTTTTCATAGTGGAATATAAATAGTTAATTTTAATGGATCATTTACTATTTCTCTTCCCGATTTGCCTTTATGTTCTCTTGAATCTTCTGTTTTAAGGTTAAATTTTCTATTCAGCTCTGGTTTTTTCATCAGGAATGTTTGAAAATCCTCTATTTCAATGAATCTTCACCCCTCCCCCCCAACAAAGAGATAATCTTTGATTACAATGATAGCTTCTTTGCTGTCCTAAATATCATATTCCAAGCCTTTCAGTTCTTTAATGTAGAATCTGCTAAAACTTGAGTTATCTTGATTGTGACTCCACAATATTTGAATTTTTTTCTTTCTGAATGCTTATAATAATTTCTTTTTGGCATGGAAGCTCTGAAATTTGGTTATAATGTTATTAGAAGTTTTCGTTTTGGGATTGCCTTTAGGAGGTGACCTTTGGATTCTTTCAGTTTCTATTTCATCCTCTGGATTTAGAATATCAGCACTATTTTCCTTCAGTTTTTGAAATAGAATGGGTGGATTCTTTTTCTTTCTTTCTTTCTTTTTTTTTTTTTTTTTTTTTGTTTTGATCATGGTATTTAGATGGACCAATAATTCTTAAATTATTTCCCCTTGAAATGTAAATTAAAACAACTTTGAAGTATGACCTCACATAAATGAGATTGGCTAATATGACAAAAAAAGAAAAATGTTGTTTGTTGGATGGAAATGTTGGATATTATAAGAAAACTAGGACAGTAATGCACTACTGATAGAGTTGTTACCTAATCCAACCATTCTGGACAGCAATTTCTAATTGGTTATAATTGGAATTATGGCCCAAAGGGCTATACACCTTTGCATACCCTTAGATTCAGAAATACCTTAGACCCCAAAAAAGGGAAAAGAACCTATTTGTACAAAAACATTTATAGCAGTTCTTTTTATGGTGGCTAAGCATTGGAAATAAAAGGGATTCACATCAATCAAAGAATGCCTAAACAAGCTATGGCATATGATTTTGATGGTATACTATTATGCTATAAGCAGAGATAAGTAGGATGATTTCAGAAAAAGCTGGAAAGATTTAGATGAACTGCTCCAAAGTACAGTGAACAAAACCAGGAGAACTTTATACACAGTAACAGCAATATTATTCAAGGAAGTACTGTGAATGACTTAGCTATTCTCAGCAATACAATGATCAAAGACAATCCTAAAGTATTTATGATGAAGCATGCTCTTCAGAGAAAGAACTGATATTATTTGAATAGACTGAAGTAGCTATTTTTCTTTTTCATTTTTATGAGTCTTCTTGTACAAAATTACTAATATGAAAATATTTTACATAATCATATGTGCATAACATATCAGATTGTGTATTATCTTGGAGAGAAAAAAGGGGAAGGAGGGATAGAATTTGAAGCTAAAAAAATCTAAAAACATAAAATTGTTTAAAATTTAATTGGAAGAATATATATGTATGCTTAAATAATTATTTTAGTAGAAAATTTATTTTTTTCTGAGATTTTCCAGGTCAGTTGTTTCTCTCTTTCTCTTTTTCTTTTTTGTTAGTTTTATTTATTTAAAGGTTAAAGAAAAAAAGAAAAATAAAAAAAAATATCATGTGCACATAAGAGTATAGGAGAGGACTCAATATGAAGCAATAAATTTCCATTTCAAGAAACCCTATATAACAAATACTATACTTGTATTCAAAGTTGTTCATCTTTCCTTTGCTTCCTTGTAGGTTTTCTTTTGTTCTTTTCTTTGTACTTCATTCTTTTATCTCATTTCTTCCACACCCCAAGAAAGCAACAATTCAGTGTGAATATATTTGTGTGTATCTGTGCATTTATATAAACACACAAGCTTTTATATATATATATATATATATATATATATATATATATATATATATATATATATATAGTGAAGACCAAGTTAGCACCCTGGATACCTTAAAATCAGACAGAGTCAGGATAAGCAAAAGTCCTTGATCTTTATTTTTGGTCTTTTGGGATAGCAGTCAGGGGAATGGACATAGGAATCTCCAAACCTTCTTTCTCTCTCTCCACCACCAAAAAAGTGACTCCTGCTTGTCTTACTCTACCCTCTGATCCCTCTCACAATTCTCTGTCTATACCCACAGATTGAGCCAGCACAGAATAGTTGGGCAGGGCCATTCTCCAAGCATATGCTAATAGAGTACTGTTCAATTGGTAATTAGCCTTAAGTGTTCCGACTTCAGTATATATATATATATATATATGTATACCTACTTGCAGATATAGCCCACATCCATATACAAAAATCTATATTCATACTCATATATACATTCATATACATCTGTTTGAGGCTTATTTGTCCTTTGTTTCTCTGAAGATGGATATCATTGTCCTTCATTCAAGTCTTTGTTTATTTTTTTACTAAATCCACCAATTCATTATTCCATAAGAATGGCAATATTCCAAACTTATACTATCTAATTGTATAAAATAGTCTAAAATAATATTGATTAATATAGCTGACATAGTGTAGTTTCACAATTTTTCTCTTTTGATTAAACCTATTTTAGTTTTAACTTTGTCTGAGATCAATGACTACTATCCTTCTTTTTTTTTCCTTATAAATTCTATTCCTGATCATTTTTTATGTTTATTTTCTATCTCTGCTGACTTTCTCTACTTTACTTCTACCTGCTATAACACCTTGTTATTACTTAACTTATGCCTCCACCAAGAATCTCTCCTTTATCTTTTCCTCCCACCCTTACCTTTCTTCTTTATCCCATTCCCTTAAATATACTTAATTTATTCCCCTCTCTCTTGTTTCTTTATAACTTCAGATTTTTGTGCCCTTTTAAATGTATATGTATTGTTCCTCTTGAAACCATTCAAAAGTGAGTATGACCAGTACTATCAGCCCTCTTCCTATATTTAATACCTTTGTATTAATTCTTGCTCTCACTCCTCATTTGTATTACATAATTACTCTTTTTACCTTTTCCTATATGTGTAGAATCACATTGTACCCAGTTCTACCCCAAACTTTCTTTTCAGCTAGTTAAATACAAATGAAAATCTTAGAGCAATTTAGAAAAGTTTGTCTTTAATGGCTTCCTTGAAATTAATCTTTGATTTTTCCTTATATTTCTCTTGGATCTGATATCAAATTTTTTTATTAAGTTCAGTTATTTTTGCAACAAAATTCTGAAAATCTGACAATTCATAACATGTCTTTTTTCCATTGAGGATTATGCTTAACTTTGCTATGTATGATACTTTTAGCTACAACCCTATTTCTTTTGCTCTTTGATATCTACACTTCCAAGACCTATGGTCTTTTAATGTAAACAATGCTGGGGTTTTTTGTGATTCTAATTGCAGCTCCATTGTATTTGAATTTTTAATTTTCTTTTTGCTTATAATATTTTCTTCTTGATTTGAGGGTTTCAGAATTTGGCAATAATGTTTCTGTAGGATTTTCTCATAGAATCTTTTTTGGGTGAATTTTTTTTTTCTATTTCTACTTTCCTCTTTTGTTATAGCACTTCAGGACAATTTTAATTATTTCTTCTATTATTGTATGAAGATTATTTTTTCAGTGTAGCTTTGTCAGTTGTTTTTCAATTGAGAGATTTTGTAGTTTCTTCTTGTTTCATTGTTTTGACTTTGTTTTATTGTTTATTGATTCCTCATGGTGTCATTGCCCGATTATAATTTAAAAAAAATTTTTTTCAATGAGTTTTTATATCTTCTTTTCCATTTGACTAATTCTAATTTTTAAGGAGTTCTCTTCAGTGAAATCTTGGATATCTTTTTTTCCAAGTGGTTGCTCTTATTTTTCAAGGAGTTCTTTTTTAAGTAGATTACATGAGGCTTTGTTTTTTTTTTTCTCTAGCCACTAATAATTTCTCACCCAAATTACGTTGGAATCACACACACACACACATACACATAAGTATACACATAAATGTGTATGTGTATATATATATACTATTGAAATTACATGTATATATAATTATTGGAAATGAATACAGACATATACAAATTACTATTTTTCCTGGTATATCTAAGGAAATCATTTACAGCATAGATGAAAAATAATAATAGATGTATCAAAAGTAATAAGGTTTGAGATACTTGTCCAATTATTTAGCTAAAGCACAGCAATATACTTCAAATACTGTCACCATTTAGAAAGAGGAAAGTGAGCTAAGGGCAAATTATGATTCATCTCTGAAACTCTAGGGCACATTCTGGATGCCTGATATATGTAGACAGACTGAAATCTTTGAACTATATGTTGATTGTTATAAAACTGGAACATAGAACAAGATTTCATCTAAGTCTGGCTAAATTAATAGATGAGTGGAAATTCACCAAATCATATTGGTTCCAGCATTTAGAATCCTTTTGTTTTGATTCTTCACTGACAGGCAAATTAAAGGTAACATTCCATTGCCAAGAAGCCATAGTAAACTCAAAGAAAGATAAGTCTAGTCAGATGAAATCTTTCAAATTCAAAACCTCTGACTTTATGAAGTTCTTAAAAAGTTAAAATAATATATTTCCTTAAAATACATGCAACTCTAAGTCAAATTTAGTTATATTTATTTCCACCAGACTGTATAAATCATCTGCCAACTTACATATTTCTTGAGATGAATTGGCCATTAAGGAGTTTTTAAATTGTTTAAAGATATTATTGCTGTAATAGATTTTGATCCATAGGGCCCATCACATGCACTTCATTCTTAAGTATTACCTCCTAATTCTCCAACATTAACATTAGTAGTGATATCCTGGCTCAGATATCTAATATGTGTTACTGGAGGCAAGTCATTTGTCTCTCTGAGAATTTGCCCCCCCCCATTTATTTAAAAAAAACCCACTACCTTACAAGGTTATTAGAGAGTTCACATGAAATAAAGTAATTTTTTTTGTAAATATTAAAAATAGCCAGCTTGATAAAGTAAACAGAGGATTGGGTTTGAACTCAGGAAGACATGAGTTCTACTGTTGCTCAGGCACAAACTATGTTTTACTGAGCAAATCATGCTGCATGCCAATGCTACAGGTAACACTCTAAGAATATAACTTGTAGAAAAGGACCTAGCCTAGATTGGTGAAGAATATGTCTTCATTTGATAGTTCCTTGTGCAATAAAAATCACCCTGCTAATTCTTCTCCTTATTTTGATAAATGAGAGTTCTTAAGGCCCTCTGCTACTGCTGCTGCTGCTACTACTACTTACTATTACAAATAATAATAATAAAATAAATCAGTTCTTTATAGTGATTATAATTCCAAATTACTAGAGTTTTAAATTAATAAGTAAGTAATAGTTATACCATTTCCAGAGCTTTAATATGGGGACATCTCTCTTTGAGAGAGAGATATATAGTGCTGGGCTTGTATGCATTTTTCATCACATAATTTACTCTGGGAATAAGGAATGTTTTTCAACACTTTTGCCCTGTGAACCCATAAAAAGATAGCTAAATAAAAAAAGCTTTCTATTAAGGAAATGGAGTTGGATGATCTACTCATTGACTGATTATTGGTGGACATTAAAAATAACATAGACATGATCATTTTTTTTCTGTGTCATCTCTCATAAAGGTGTCATAGAGCCATGAATAACCCTCCTTATAATCAGCTTTTTAATTGCTCATATAACCTCCAGAAAGAATCTGGTAGAATTGTGAAGAGTAAAGGAAATGACATCTGTTGGGAAAATGAATATACACTGTAAAGCATAGGAACCAGTTACAAATGTTAGAAGCCATGGATAAAATATATTGAATCTCTTCATAAGATATTCAGATTAATATAGGCAATTTAAAGGACAGAAAGAACCCTCTGACAATAGGCAGAGCAGCAAATCATGTAGTGATGATAACTGCCAAAGATGATTTACCATCCCACTTCCTTTCCCTCCCAAAATACTTGCAAAATATATCATTCAGATTAGGCATAAGGAATAGAGATTATATTAATGATTTCACTAGGGCAGGGAGACCCCAATAAGGAATTCTCTGTTACCAATTCAGATCAGTATATTCTCTGCAATTTTATAGTCAGAGTTGTCTAGAACACTGAGAGGTGGTTATATGACTTTCCTAAGGTCACTTATTCATTATACGCAAGAGACAGGTCATGGACGTGTTAAGAGAAGTTCTTCAAAAATATAGCTTTAATATGATTAGCAAATACTTTTCACTAGTTTGACATAACCATTTTTATGAAAACAATTTATTTGGGCAAGGAAATTTTTGTATTGTCATCAATCTCCACACAGAAAAATCTTGTCTCATATTTTTAGCAGCCCTATTTATAATAGCAAAAGATTTGAAACAAAATATAAACCTAACAACTGAAGAATGACTGAATAAATTGTGGTCTGTGGATGTAATGAAATATTGTGATACAAGGAATAAACAATGAAGAAATCAGAGCAGTCTGGAAGAATTAAAACATGACTGAAAGTAGAGAAAATAGATCAAAACAAAAATATGCACACAACACATTGATCAAATATAATGGACTATTTTGTTCCAAATTATTGATTTCAAAACACATCTTTCCTTTTAGTTGACAAACAGCAAACTTTAAAAGTAGAAAGCAGCACATACTATCATTTGTAATTACTCTATGTGCTCATATTGCATAATACTTTTTTTATTGAAAGGTATGTTGAGAGAGAGGGAGGTTGCTTGTTGAGAAATGACCAGTGTCAACAGAAAAATGTATGAATAAAAAATTAAATATACTAAACATTTTCTCTTGAAAGTAAAAATTGCCAAAGTTATTCCTTTATTTCTGCTTCTGAATATATTTAAAGTTGGGGGTATAGCCATAACAGGCATGTTATTTGAGCTTATAATCTTTTCCTGAAAAGAAAAGAACAAAATGGACATTAAGATTGCAATACCATTATGTTGCCAGGTCTTTTTTTTTTATAATGCCAAGAATAGAACAAACCTCCCAGAAATGCTGTTCTTTTATTCTTTTCCTAGCTAAATCATGCATACTCACAAAAGAAACAGATTCTTGAATGAAGATTTGATTATTACCTTAGCGCTGGTTTCACTTGAGCCCTGGAATCTTAAAATAACTCATATTCACTACACTCTTTAGAACATTGGTGTTAAGAGATAAGATTTAAATCTGTTTCATTGTATTATACTTTCCTTTTTCTTTGTAAGTTGTGGGGAAATGACCAATATAGATGCAAAGTATGTCAAAAACATTTAAATGCTTTATAAAGCAAGTTTCTCTTGCAAGTGAATATTGACAAAGCTATTTTTCTGTTTCTGAATAAATAAAATGTTGTAAGTGACTTGTAATATACTCAAATGATATCTAAAGAAAAAAAGAAAAAGAGAGGAAAGGAGAGAATAAGGGAGGAAAGGAAGGAAGGAAGGAAGGAAGGAAGGAAGGAAGGAAGGAAGGAAGGAAGGAAGGAAGGAAGGAAGGAAGGAAGGAAGGAAGGAAGGAAGGAAGGAAGGAAGGAAGGAAGGAAGGAAGGAAGGAAGGAAGGAAGGAAGGGAAGGAAGGAAGGAAGGGAAAGAACAAGAAGGAAGGAAGGAGACAGAAAGGAAATATGAGTTACATATGTATGAGCATAGTTTGAAAAAGGAAAGAAGGGTTTGATTGAGTATGAACTTAATATAAATGTAGCCTCTCCTAAGGGCTCTCTGTCTCTCACAGACACACACACACACACACACACACACACACACACACACACACACACACACACACTTACATTTCTGGGTTGGGATAATACTTTTAGTCTTAAGATACTGTATGGGCCCTCACTCCTATAAGTACAACTCACAATTCCCCAATGGTGAAATTTACTTTAATAGTTGGCCACTAAACACAATTTGGGAAAGTGATTTAATTTCTCTTTGCTTCTGTCTTTTTATCCATAAAATAGGGACAATAATACCATCTATCTTCCCAGGATTGTTGTGAACATCAAATAAAATAATCATTATATTGTTATCACAGAGTTAGCATTATATAAATATTAGCCATTATTAATATTAGAGGGGATTTTTCTTAAGACCCATATTGGACTAGATAACTCACGTATTCCCTTCCAATTTAGAGATTCTATAATTGTATTTTCAACTCAGTTATCATCTAATGATGAACTTAGATGATCCAATGCAGAAAGGCAAGTCACAAGAACTATTTAAACATTAACTATAGCATTATAATAACCAACCAAGACTTAAGAATTCTGATCAATGCTATAACTAATTAGAGTTCCAAAGGATCAATGAGGAAGTATGCTCCTCCTGAAAAAGAAGTGAGAGAAATGAAATGCAGAATGAGACATGAATTTCTGGACATGGGCATTGATTTAATTTGTCTTCCTTGATAATGAATATCTTGTATAATGATTTTATTCTACCTCCCCAACACTTTTTTTTTCTTTCAATAAAAAAGGGAGATTTGAAAGACATAAAATAAATTTTTGTTAATTGAAAAAACTTTGAATAAAACTCTGGGTGAAAGACTACCTAGCTCAATCCATATTACTCGAGTGAAATAATGGTAGAAATTTTAAATTTATAATTATTTAGAAATAAATAAAAATAAAATATTTATTAATGATTAGTATCTTTTTAGTGTGTATACACTACTGTATACACTGTATCTACAAGCACTATATCATATAGTTCTCAAACTTTTTGATTTAGGACCCTTTTAAATTCTTAAAAATCATTGAGAACCTCCTAAAGAGTTTTTCTTTCAATATTTACCATATTAGAAATTAAAGTGTAAATATTATTATGAAAACTGTTCATACTTTTATCTTTAAGATTTCATTAAAAAAAAAAAACTACTGGGGTTTTTCCCCTCCTTCCTTGATTAGTATATTGCAAGAAAATATAGCAAAAATGAGAAATGCTATGGAACAGAATATCCCCCCCCAGAAATGACTATATCCAAATCAGAACACCTTTGGGCACTCACTAGAGCCTAAGACCAATCTTCAGTGCAGTTCTTCTTTATTTTTATCAACAGTATGAGAATGTTTGTCATTAACAAAGTTCTCTAATATGTGGGAGGTATTAATCAGCCAGCCAGGTGATCTTTTCTTTTTAAGACAAGCTGAAAAGAATTGTGCAAATTAAAAATAGAAAACTGCCAATGTTAACTGAACTAAATAATTCCATTGGTCAGCCAATTGATTTTCTTGCTCATCAATTAGATTTTCTAAAGCAGTGGTCTCCAAAATGTGGGTCTATCATGACACATATGGAACACCTCCCCTCAATTCTCTATTGAATAATAATAATTAAAAGAAATCTAGCTTATCTCACTTAAACCCTTCATTCCTATAAAGAAATAGAAACAAATTTAATGAAATAACAAATATTCAGTCAAGCAAGTCAAATTCCGTGTGTGTGTGTGTGTGTGTGTGTGTGTGTGTGTGTGTTTGTGTGTATACTCATTTACCACCCTGAATCTATCACCTCTCTGACAGGAGCTAGATGGTATGTTTCATTATGGGTCTTCTGGAAACATAAATGATAATTGTACTGATGATAATTATAATAGCTTTCAAAGTTGTTTTTGTTTTTAATGTTATTGTATAATATTCTTCTCCTAGCTCTATTCATTTTTTGTTTATCAGAAGAATTTTTGAAGATGTCTTCAAATTTGTTCATTTTTATAATATTGATGTTAAAAGGTATTTTTCTAGTTTTGCTCACTCCACTGTGCATCAGTTCATGTAAGTCTTTCCAAGACGCTGAAATGATCTATTTATTTCAGTACAAGAATATACTGTCATATTTATATAGGCCACTTTATTCATCCATTCCTCAATCAATGAGCATAGCCATAATTTTTAGGGTTTTTTGCACTACAAAAGAATTGCTATAAATATGTTTAAATGTGTAGAACCTTTTTCCATTGTTTAATTCTTTTCTTTTTTTCATAATAGAGACATAGCAACAATATAATCTGGCTTTAAGAGTATGCACTGTTTAGTCACTTTGTGCATAATTTCAAATTTCTTTATAGGATAATTATAATCTAAACTAACTAATATATAGAACAGTTGTGCAGATGCCATTGAGAAAAATATATCCCATGTGTACTTAAGATCATCTTATGGCTATTACAAATGCCTCTTGGAATTTAAGCTCCAACCTAAAGGCAGTGATGTGTGAGTGAGAACAGTATCCTTTTCATTTTAAGCCTGAATAAATGAATTAAAACATGAGCAGGCATAAGTGAGTTCTACTGTGAATTCAAATTTCTTCATAGTATCTTTTCTGCTAAAATCTGCCAATTTTCAAAACTTCTTTATTACTTTCATAGGACACCCCTATCCTTCTGGTTACTCAAGCTTTCACAATCTTAATGTTATTATCAATTCAATTACCCATATAAAACCATATACATCCAATTAGTTTTTAAATGTATCTCTTCAACCTCTTTCTCTCTTATATAGACACTACTATAGATTATACTTATTTATATTACTCTTAATAGTTTGGTAAGAGGTCTTCCTCCATCAGTTATCTATCTTCACTCCTTGCTACATCTTCTACAAGGACTTTCCCAAAAAACCTCAAGTTTAAGCCCATTAGTTAGTTGGTTGGTTAGTTGTTGTCTTTAACTTTCAAAAAGAAACAAAATGACATCACTATGTTAAAGTCACATTACAGTGTGTCTTACTGTGGCTGAGCAGATCAATACAAATTTAAAATGCTCTACCAGAGGTTGGGCACAAATGGCCCATATGAAATTTTAGGGAAGATTTGCATACATAACGTTGTTTTTTTAAAGCTCATTTAATTCTGTTTTATTCATAGAGCACCTTATTTGATGTGAGTATGCAATGCTGAGGTCATCTTTTGCTACCTTCTACCATGTCACACAATCAATTCCAGAGTACTTCAGAGAAACTTTAAGAGTGATTTTGCATCATTTCCTCTGACCCTGAGTTCTTGCTTGCTGTGAGTTCTCCATAAAATAGTATTTTAGGCAAGTATACATTTGATATTTGAACAATGTGGTCAATCTATCAAAATTTCACTCTCTGCAGAAAAGTTTGAACATTTGGCAATTCACTTAGAGAAAAGACCTTAGTGTTTTGTACCTTCTTCTGACAGGTGATCTTTAGAATCTTATTAAGACAATTCAAATGAAAGGATTTAGTTTCCTAGCATTGTGCTAATATACTGTCTAGAATTGATCACTTCCTAAATCAATAAACTCCAGTGGTGCTTTAAAGCCTCTAATATTAAATATTATTTCATCTTTATCTTATTCTTTAATTTCCATTTTATGTAATTTAATATACAGAATTATTAATATGGATATATCTATATATATGAAGTGCTAAAAAAAATCTTTATCAAAAGAATTTGTTGACCATTGGTCTTAAGAAATTTGATTTAAATACAATTCCAGAGACATTTAAAAATTAAAAAAAAAATTTGACTCTCTTACAAGAGAGTCACTCTTACTATTGAAAGACTAATTGAGTGACTAGAGCACTGGACTTAGATGAAAAATACCAATCTTCTATTCTCAATATTACTATGCATTTGCTGCATGAACATCTTTAAGTAACAGATTCAGAGAGTCACAGCATTTCTGGCTTGGAAGAGATGTTAGCAGCCACTAGGCCCAACTTAAATTCCAAAGGAATTCCCCACTATAATGTATGATTCAATGATCTTCCAGCTTTTTCTAAAAGAATTTCAACTGGGAGGAACCCACTGCTTCTTAAGGCAACATATTCTACTATGGGATGTTTTTAATTTGCTAGGAATTTAGTCCTTATATCAACTTTCAATTTGCATTGCAATTTCTACCTTGTTTTGATATCTGAGTGCAATCACAGTAAGACTAGTTCCCCTACATCAGATATTTAGAAGCTATCTATCATGTTTCTCTTGAGCCTTCTTGTCTCCAAGTTCAAAAACCTTTATTTTTTTTCAAACAATCCTCTTATGTTATGAACTCAAGGCCTTTCATCATTCATCTTCTCTGGAGGTTCTCTAGCTGTGAATGTCCATCCTTAACTTAGTGTCTGGAATAGAGGACAGTGACTTAACATGCTATCTGAACAAAACAGAATTGAATAAGATTACCATTCTGTTATTCCTGGAAGTTATTCTCTGGGACTAGGTCTCTTCATTTTTAAAAAGTAATGGTAAGGAGAGGATTATATAATTTGTAAAATCACTTTTACCTTTGAAATTTATAGTATCAAAAATTAAATTTGTAAAATCCTCAGAGATTTTCTTATTCAAACGTTCATTTTAAATTTGTAATTCAGAGAATAGCATAATTTGAGTTTGAAGGGAACTCAGTAACTATTTGGTCCAACTTATATGCAAAAGGAATTCTTATGGTAACATAGATAGGAAGTAGTTGTCCAGACTCTGGGGAGATCTTCAAGAAAGGGAGCCCATTATCTGTTCAGAAAGTTCATTCCAATTTCTTTTTTTTAAATTAATTTTATAATTATAATTTTTTGACAGTATATATGCATGAGTAATTTTTTTTATGCCATTATCCCTTGTAGTCATTTTTCCAAATTTTCCCCTCCCTCCCTCTACTCCCTCCCCTTGATGACAGGCAATCCCATACATTTTACATGTGTTACAGAATAACCTAGATACAAGATATGTGTGTAAATCCAATTTTCTTGTTGCACGTTAAGTATTGGATTCCGAAGGTATAAGTAACCTGGATAGATAGGCAGTAGTGCTAATATTTTACATTCAATTCTCAGTGTTCTATCTCTGGGTGTAGTTGTTTCTGTATATCATTAATCAGCTGGAAGTGAGTTGGATCTTCTTTATGTTGAAGATATCCACTTCCATCAGAATACATCTTCATACAGCATTGAAGTGTACAGTGATCTTCTGGTTTTGTTCATTTCACTCAGCAGCAGTTCATTCAAGTCTTTCCAAACCTCTCTGTATTCATCCTGCTGATCATTTCTTACAGAGCAATAATATTCCATAACCTTCATATACCATAATTTACCCAACCATTCTCCAATTGATAGACATCCATTCATCTTTCAGTTTGTAGCCACTACAAAAAGAGCTGCTACAAATATTTTGTCACACACAGGTCCCTTTCCCCTCTTTAGTATTTCTTTAGGGTATAAGCCCAATAGCAGCAATGCTGGATCAAAGGGTATGCACAATTTGATAACTTTTTGGGCATAGTTCCAAATTGTTCTCCAGAATGGCCAGATTCTTTCACAACTCCACCAACAATGTATCAGTGTCCCAGTTTTCCCACATCCCTTCCAACATACATCATTATTTGATCCTGTCATCTTAGCCAATCTGACAGGTGTGTAGTGATATCTCAGAGATGTCTTAATTTGCATTTCTCTGATCAGTAGTGATTTGAAACACTTTCTTATGAGTGGATATAGTTTTAATTTCATTATCTAAGAATTGTCTGTTCATATCCTTTGACCATTTATCAATTGGAGAATGGTTTGATTTCTTATATAGGATCAATTCTCTATATATTTTGGAAATGAGACCTTTATCAGAACCTTTAATTGTAAAAATATTTTCCCAATTTGTTACTTCCCTTATAATCTTGTTTGTTTGTATAGAAACTTTTTAATTTGATGTAATCAAAATCCTCTATTTTGTGATCAATAATGATCTCTAGTTCTCCTCTGGTCATAAATTCCTTCCTCCTCCACAGGTCTGAGAGGTAGACTATCCTCTGTTCCTCTAATCTATTTATGATCTCGTTCTTTATGCCTAAATCATGGACCCATTTTGATCTTAGCTTGGTATATGGTGTTAAGTGTGTATCCATATCTAATTTCTGCCATAGTTCATTCCAATTTCCTACAGTCGTAATTATTAGGAAGTTTCTCATATTATCTTGCCTAAGTTTTCCCTTGGTAAAGTCTAATTCCCTTTTCATATAATAGCCCTTCAAATTCTTGAAGACAGTTACTATGTCAAAAACTATAAGTTTCAAAGATTTGAACTCATATAACTAGATTTAGACTTCAGAATGTGAACCATTGCATTATGGAACCAACTTGTGTTTCTTCTACATATTGGTAAACCCACCTATATCAGACACAATATTTTATTTTACTAAATGATACAAATAAGAGGATTCTGAAATGTTAAAAATGAAATCATTTTTATCATTTTCATTTCCAACCAGCATTTGACCTTACTAGATCAAAATAAGGAAAGCTTCCTCAAATATTCATTGCTTTAACACACGTTTTCATAAATTTGCAGCTACTTCAGTAGTCTCAAATTGTGATACAGACAACATATCATCTAATTTATAGTTTAGGCTGGAAGAGATAAAATTTAACACTGCATAATAAACATAAGGCAGAATCTAGAACCTGGCAAACTGAAATTTTACTTCATCTACTGTGTAACTTAAAATGTGATTCCATTGCTTTACCATTTCAATATATATGGAATTGTGGTTCCAAGTTTTTTGATTACTGGCTAATAGATTAAAGTAATGGGTTTTTGGAAAACAAAAACAAATCTGATTGACTTTAGATGTCTTACTAAGAAATTATTTTTCTGTTTCTATCTCTCACTGTCTCTGCATAATTGTTTCTATCACTATCTCTGTTTCTTTATTTTTATCACTCTCTGTCTCTGCCTCTGTCTCTGTCTCTCTCTCTCCTTTCTTTCTTCCCTATTGGCAGTTTACAGAATGGGCTGTCTGTTGTTACTTTTATTTTACACCACTTAATCGTGCCACTGAATGATGAATGGAATTCTCATAACACTTCATCAATTCTCATTCTTTTCTTTTGAAATATATGATAATTCAGACATAGCATTTTTCATTAAAATAGTGAAAATAATAATAAAAAGATGAAACTACATAAAATTAATATTAGCAAAGACCCAACAAAGTTGTCTAGTAAAACCATTTAATTTTTAATGTCTCCATCTAGAACGATATATGAGTTAATTTTGAGTGAATTGCTTTTGTGTACTATGGCATTGAACAAGCTTTAAAAAGCAAAGTTCGTTAGAGAGGAAAGTTTTAGCTCTGAAATCAGAAAAATCTGGGTTCAAATCTCAGTTTGACAAATGTGAAGCTGTGTAATTAGAGGCAAGTTATGAATTTGTTTTTCTGAACTTCAGTTTTCTCTCTTCTAAAATGAAACTAGATATCTTTATCACATCATTCTTTGGATGTGATATGAGGGAACTTATGAGACTTAAATGATGGGTTGTATAAAGAATTTTACAAATGAATGTATAATCTATCTATTACTCTGAGTGTCTCTTACTTTTTCCTATCAAGATTAAACATACACACCCACAACATAAGAATACAAATGTGTGTGTGTATAATTTGCTTTCTATATTTAATCTATCTTTCTATGTTGATTAGAAACCTAGTTCTGTCATTTATTGCCAGAGTGTTTTGGGCAAATAAACTTACTGGGTCTGAATTCTCTCTGCTGATGAGGGTGATGGACTAGAATCACTTCAAAAAATCTTATTAGTTTTAATTTCATGATCCTATGATCATCTACTTCTAAGAGATAGCATGAGTGAGCTTAAAGTTAGAAAGAATCAGGTTTAAATTTTATCTCTGAAGATTAGTAGCTGTTATCATCCCCAACAAGCCAACTTCACCTCTATTTGCCTCAAGTAGCTCTATGGGATCTAAGTCACTACAATGTGATGAATGATAGTTCTCAGTAGCCATGTAGTACAACTCATAATCTAAAAGGAATTCCTAGTATGAAATATGTGATAAATGTTTATGCAATTTCTGCTAGAAGACTTCCAAAGATGCACAACCTCCAAACCATTTTTAATAGCTAGATAGTTTAATAGCTAGTTGCATAAATCTTCCTGATTTCATGTCAAAATTTATCTCTTTTCAATTTCTATCCACTGCTTTTGATTCCATCTATTGGAGCTAACTAAAACAAATATAAAACCTGTTCCATATAAAGCCTTACATATATTTGATTATGTTGCCCCTGAGTCTTCTTTTCTCCTGACTAACCATCTATAATTTCTTCTTTCAATTCTCATATGAAGTGGATTACAATCCTTGACTATTCTATTTGTCTTCCTGTCAATACAGTTTACCAGTATCTCTCCTAAATTTTGGCAGTAAAATCTTTCCAACTTTAAATTTCCTCAGAATTTAATGTGTTGAACAATGGAACTCTCACTCCTTGATTGCTTCTTATTGTAAATAAAAACTACATTAGCTTTGTTATCTACCACATCTGATTAACAATAAGCTTACAGACTATTATTATAGACCTCCTATCAAGATGACATTAACTATTAAAATCTAGTCTTTGAACCCATTATTCAATAAGTTTTGAATCTATAAAATTGCATTATTATCTAATCTACATTTCTCTATCCTTTTCATAAGAATAGAATAATATACTTTTCAAAATATTTTATTTAAAAATTTAGGTCAACTATGGTATTTCTTTAATTTACCAGTGTGGTAATCCTGGCTAATCTAGTACAATATAATCTTGAGGAAACCATACCGACTCTTTATGATGACCTCTTCCTTTTCTAAAATTGCACATATCATCTCTTTAATAATATGTTCTAGAACTTTCCCAGATCATGGTAAACAATTTTAGTGGCCTTTAGTTTGTGCATTTTCATATTTTCTTTTTTGAAACTTGGGATATTTGATCCCCTTTATTCTTTTAGTGCCTTTCCTATGGCTCAAAAATCACATCTGACTGTTCTTTCATTACCTGAGTTCATCAAAGGCACCTTGGTACTCTCTTATTACCTCCTTACTCATCTTGAGCATCAGTGCTTTATTAGTCATATTTATTCCTTCATTTTCAGTGCAAAGATTAGGGAAAAAAACTGGAACAGAAAGAAAACCAAAAAAAAAAAATACTTTGCATCTCTGTTGTCTTATCCTTGCCAAAAGTCTTTATCTCTTCTTTTAATCTCTACTTTGATTTATTATTACTGTAAAAAATAACAATTATGTCATCTTGTGCTTGGATTTTCTTACAGTTTCAACTCATTCTCAGGTTTGCATCTCCTTACTTTGGGGGGAGGGATTGAGGCAATTGGGGTTAAGTAACTTGCCTAGAATTAAGTATCTAAGGCTGGATTTGAACTATGATCCAGTTCCTCTGTCCACTGTACCACCTAAACTGACCCTTCTCACTCCACTTTTATAAGTCCATGGCATGTTCTTATATGAATGTTTCTTTTTCCTTGTTTTCATCTCTTATTATTGTTGTTCAGTCATGTTTGATTCTTTTTGATACAATTTGGGGTTTTCTTTGCAAAGAGACTGGAGTAGTTTGCAAATTGTTTTCTCCAGCTCATTTACAGATGAGAAACTGAGACAAACAGGGTTAAGTGAGTTGCATGGGGTTACAAAGCTAGTAAATGTCTGAGGCTGGATTTGAATTCTTGTTTTCCTGGCTCCAGGTCAGGAACTTTTAACTACTGTTCTACCTAGCTACCTCTTCCATCTCATATATATCTATATATATCTATATATCTATATATAGATATATATAGATATAGATATAGATATAGATATAGATATAGATATAGATATAGATATAGATAGATACATATATATATATATCTTTTTTAAATATCATTTTATTTTTCTTTTAAAAATAGTACCTTATTTTTTAACAATCACATGTAAATACAGTTTTCTTTTTTATCTTTTTAAAATTAATTTTATAATTATAACATTTTTTGACAGTACATATGCATAGGTAATTTTTTACAACATTATCCCTTATACTCCCTTCTGTTCTGAATTTTTCCCCTCCTTCCCTCCACCCCCTCCCCTAGATGGCAGGCATTCCCATACATATTAAATATCTTATAGTATATCCTAGATACAATATATATGTGTGCAGAACCCAATTTTGTTGTTGTTGTTGCAAAGGAAGAATTGTATTCGGAAGGTAAAAATAATTTGGAAAGAAAAACAAAAAAATGCTCACAGTTTACACTCATTTCCCAGTGTTCCTTTTCTGGGTGTAGCTGATTCTGTCCATCATTGATCAATTGGAATTGGATTAGCTCTTCTCTATGTTGAAGATATCCACTTCTATCAGAATACATCCTCATACAGTATCATTGTTGAAGTATATAATGATCTCCTAGTTCTGCTCATTTCACTCAGCATCAGTTGATGTAAGTCTCTCCAAGCTTCTCTGTATTCATCATGTTGGTCATTTCTTAGAGAACAATAATATTCCATAATTCATATACCATAATTTACCCAACCATACTCTAATTGATGAACATCCATTCATTTTCCAGTTTCTAGCCACTACAAAAAGGGCTGCCACAAATATTTTGGCACATACAGGTCCCTTTCCCTCCTTTAGTATTTCTTTGGGATATAAGCCCAGAGTAGTAGCACTGCTGGGTCAAAGGGTATACACAGTTTGATAACTTTTTGGGCATAATTACAAATTGCTCTCCAGAATGATTGGATTCTTTCACAACTCCACTAACAATGCATCAGTGTCCCAGTTTTTCCACATCCCCTCCAACATTCATCATTATTTGTTCCTGCCATCTTAGCCAATCTGACAGGTGTGTAGTGATATCTCAGAGTTGTCTTAATTTGCATTTCTCTAATAAATAGTGATTTGGAACACTCTTTCATGTGAGTGGAAATAGTTTTAATTTCATCATCTGAAAATTGTCTGTTCATATCCTTTGACTATTTATCAATTGGAGAATGGCTTGATTTCTTGTAAATATAGTTTTCAACATTCATTTTTAATAAAATCCTGAGATACATTTTTCCCTCTCCTTCTCTTTCTACCATCCCCTCTTTCCAAGATCATAAGCATTCTGATTATGTTATACATATACATTTATGTAAATATATATATTTTTATTATAGTGAGTTTATTTATTTTTAATATGCATTGCTTTGTGAATCATATTGGGAGAGAAAAATCAGAGCAAAAGAGAAAAACCATGGGAGAAATAAAAAATACAGAAAAAAGAAGTGAACATAGCATGTGTTGATTTACATTCAGTCTCCTTAGTTCTTTTTCTGGATGCAGCTGGCATTTTCTGTCCATAAACTGTTCGAATTGCTTTGGATCACTGAACTACTGAAAAGCACCAAGTCTTTCATAGTTGCTCCTCTCACATTCTTGCTGTTATTGTGTATAATGCATTCCTGATTTTGCTTGTTTTGCTCAGCATTAGTTCATATAAATCTTTCCAGGCTTTTCTATAATCAGCTTTTCATGCCCAAAATGCCCAAATATTGTATCTGTTTTGATCTTATTTTTGGTATGGGTTATGAGATATAGGTCTATACTGAGTTTCTGATATATTATTTTCCAGTTTCCCCAGCAAAATTTTGTTAAACAGTGAGTTCTTATTCCAGAAGCTGGAGTTTGGGGGTTTATCAAATACTAGATTACTAGTATTTATTGTTTCTTGTGTATCTAATATATTCCACTGATCCACCACTCTATTTCTTATCCAGTACTAAAAGGTTTTGATTATTGCTTCTTTAGGTTTAGTACTCCTAAACACCATCCTTTGTATTTTTCCCACTAATTTCCTTGATATTCTTGACCTTTAGTCCTTCCAAATGAATTTTGTTATTATTTTTTCTAGTTCTATAAAACATTTTTTGACAGTTTGATTGGTATAGCACTGAACAAGTAGACTAATTTACACAGAATTGCCATTTTGTTATATTAGTTCGGCCTAGCTATGAGCAATTGGTATTTTCCCAATTGTTTAGGTCTAATTTTATTTTTGTAAGAAGCATTTTGTAATTGTGTTCATATAGTTCTTGGATTTGTCTTGACCACATAAAATCAATAGTGAAAAATGTCAAGAAATAAGGATTCAAAGAAAACTTCCTTAAGAATGAAGTATTATCTTTGCTAGAAGAACAGGTGCATATTTCATAAACAGGTGACAGTTTTGACAGAGGAAAACTCAGATTCATCTAAGGTGAAATTATAATATGTCCTAGATTATTTTTATCAGTAACTTTCTTAAAGATAACTATAAAAATTTCCTCTATATCATGTTTCTTATCCAGCAGTCAGCATTTGATGCTTATAAGAAGGCCACTATTAGGCTTTCTTCATTTATCAGATGAATAAGATGAATCCCTAACGTTTTTTGGAGCTCTAACATTCAATGTCAATGATTCCGTGATTAGACAGTCAATACTGTACATATGCACATAACAGGGCTCTCTCCTTTCATTTGTCCAATGATGGAAGTTTTCATGCTGATTTTTTAGGTGAATAGAAGAAAAGGAACATAGAAACATTCCAACCTTGAATACAATTACCCTTAGGAAGGGAAGCTGGAAGATCAATCAATAATAGTAGCATATAATATCTTTCAATAAGTTGTCATATCAAGCAGTCATATATGCATTGGATACCTATGTGCAATAAACTTATATATTAGGCATAGTGAGGATAATGTAAACTATAAAACATACCTTCAGTCCAGCCAAGGCTTACAAACTTATAGAGTAGATAAAAACAGTCTTTACCTTAATAATGTTGTCCCTAGGTTTTTCTAAAGACCTCTCCACAATAACTGTCAAAAATGTCCTCAAATGATCCCTTTTGAATGGTTCTATCCCTTTGAGTGGTTTGAATCCCTTTTATGGTTCTAATTCACCTTCTAACAACAACAACAAAAAAAATAACATAGCACTTCTATTAGAGAGGAAAGAGTTAATCCCTAACCAATTGATTCCCAGTGCTCCAGTTCAATTGATTAAATCACAAAATCAAGTACACCACAAAGTGCTAATATGTTAAACAAAGTGCAAAAATGTATCTATATTCTATTACCCCATTAGAAAGCTGAAGAAGCTTTCAGGATAAAATTGGAAGAACTGCTTCTGCTAATTTGCAGCAGACTAACCATATCTTGGTAGCTTTTAAAAGACTAAATTTGTCAGTCTTTGAGAAAATTAAGATAGACTAAATAAGAAGCAGCTGTATGGTAACATCTGACCTTCACCAGGCCAAGTACAAAAGGAAAGTGATTTGTTTTGGTCTTTCCCCCCATTAATTACATAAATCTTTCAGAGCAACAATTTACCCATTGGAGACATTGTGCCCAGACAAAAGTGAGACAAGGCAAAAAACATGAAGTTCAGGAGCATGATCACTGGTATCAGAAAAATGATGTAATAGTGGATTACAGAAAATTAGGCCTGTCATTGGGGATTAAGATATGGAGGAGAGTAGGGCAATGCAGCTCAGCTGAAGTACACACCAGCAGAAACTGGTGCAAAGTAGATTGTAGCTTGAGGACATAACAAGAAGATAAAGAACATACAAACCCTATCAGAGTGTTGAATGGTCTTAGCTACCTGTTCCCTATATTTTTTTCTCTCAACCATTGTACCTGAAATTCATGCTCATTCTTTTTATTAACATTATTAACATTAATATTTGTGGGATAGTTTATGGAGGGAACATATTACAATTCCATCTTATAATATGTCTGCATTCAGCTAATTGTAACTATTAGCTAACTAATAAAAGTAAGGTCACAGAGAACCTTTGAACCTGGAGTAGTAGTTACTCTATCAGAGATCCAATCCAAAAGTACAAATGCAATTTCTATGGGGATAATCCATTAGAGAAAAGGTTATAAAAAAGCTCTATATGTTATTATATAACATTTTAGCATAATAAAATCTTATTTTATTTATTATACTCTCATACTTTTTGATTTAGATAGACTTTGGAAAAACTTATTATGTAGAATAGAAAGGTATATCATTTATAATTTATTCAAATGGTATTTAACATAGTGTTTATAGTAATTTCTGTTAAAAGTGGCATTTCAGATTATGAATATAATCCTTTACTAGGGAAAATCTGTTTTAATGGGTTATTTTGACTCATAATTCATTTTTCAGGAATTTGATGTGATTTTTAAAAAAATTTATTAAAGCTTTTTATTTACAAAATATATGCATGGGTAATTTTTCATCATTAACTCTTGCAAAGCTTTCTATTCCAAATTATCCCCTCCTTTTCCCCACCTCCTCCCCTAGATTGCAGGTAGTTCAATACATTTTAAATATGTTAAAATATGAGTTAAATACAATATATGTATACATAGTTATACAGTTATCTTGCTGCACAAGAAAAATTGGATCAAGAAGGAAGAAAAAATACTTGGAAAGAAAATAAAATGCAAGCAAACAACAGAAAGAGTGAGAATGCTATGTTGTGGTCCACACTCAGTTCTCACAATCCTCCCTCTGGAGGTAGATGGCTCTCTTCATCACTGAACAATTGGAATTGGTTTGAATCATCTCATTGTTGAAGAGAGCCACATCCAAATTTGATGTGATTTAAAGGGTTAATACTAGATCAATAGGATGCTTCAGATAGTTCATCTATTTTACATATAAACATTTGATAATGACTGCGATATTATTCTTCTGAAAAAGTTGGAGAATTGTGGGTGAGCCAATAGTATATTTGGGCATGTTTGTGATTGGCTGAGTCGTCAGGCTTGAAGAATAATCATAAATGGTTTGATGTCAACTTGAAAAGTGTCTCTAGTGAAGTATCATAGAGATCTATCTTTAGACCAGTGTTATTTACCATTTGAAAATCTGTTACTTGAAACAAATGGCATAAAAGCTATGCTAATTTAATTTGTGATGCAACACAAAGATAGGAGGCATAGCCATAACATTATATATCACAGTCAGGCTTCAAAAATATCTCAACAATTTAGAATGCTGGATTGAATCAAATACGATGAAATTTAATAGAGATAAATGTAGAGTTATGCTTAGATTTTAAAAATCAATTTTACATGTACAAGATAGTAAGAGTAGGCTAGATAGCAGTTTGTTTGAAATGAATATGGTTGTTTTAGTGAATTGCAATCTTGATATGAGCCAATGCAGTTGTTTGGCAACAGAAAATAAAAATTTAAATCCAATCTTAGACTATATTTAGGAGCAAGTGAAAAGTGTACTCTATATTACTGTAATTGGACCATGTCTGAAATTGAGAGCTCAATTCCATTTTTAAGAAGAATATTGATGAGATGACAGAAGGAAAGGAATGAGTATTTATACAGTGTTAAGGACCATGCTTAAGTGAAGGGGCAAGTCAATTCTCCTAGAACCTGCACAGCAGTGAATCATAATGCTTGAAGGACTTGCAAAGCAGCCTTTACTAATGGAGATGTTCCTTGTGGATTGAAAATGAAATAGATTGGAGACAAGAGGAAAGAGGAGACATGTCAAAGAATGCAACTGCCTCTCATTTTCCTTGAATCCCATCCTCTCACATGAAGATATCCTTTCTACAGGTCTCCTGTAGAGACTTCTGCAGCCATGGCAGGTGGCTCCTATATCACAATACAGCATCTGCTATATTTCAGGAATAGCAAAGTATCATAATAGATAGAAGGCAGGTACTATAGTCATAAAGATCCATCTTTGTCACATCAAATCCAGTCTCAGATACTTAATAGTTGTATGGTCCTAGGTAGGTAACTTAACTCTGTTTAACTCAGTTTTCTCATCTGTAAAATAAACTGGACAAGGAAATGGCAAACTACTCCAGTACCTCTACCAGGTAAACTCCAAAAGAGATCACAAAGAATCAGACACAAGTAAAACAGCAACAAAGACTATATATCAGGCACTATGCTAAGGAATTTACAAATTTCATTAGATCCTCACAACAACCCTGTGAAGTAGGTTCTGATATTATCTTCATTTTACAATCGAGGAAATAATGATAAGCAAAGGTAAAGTGACTTTCCCAGGATCACATAACTAGAAAGTGTATTGGGACTGGATTTTAATCCAGGTCTTCCTGATCCCAGACCCAATACTCTCTCCACTTGAACTACCTAGGTGTCTGGAGAATGTTGAAGGATTTCAAAATCATGTCACATCACAATCAATCAAAGGAGGTAGTCTAATAGACTGGAGAATTTACTGGTTTTATAATGAGATGACTTAATTTGATATGGATTCAGATCTCTTCTCTGATACTATCTTCATGATATTCAGTAATTCACTTCAGCCTCCTAGGCTTCAGTTTCCTCATCTATAAAAAGAAGAGAATAAAATAGGTGGCCTCCCAGGTACCTTCCCCTTCTACATGTATTATGTTATCATGCTACAATTATATGAATGAGAAATGTTTATCTTGGAGAAGATAAAAATTTAAGGAAATGTGATAGCTACCTCCTCAAGTATTTGATGGTCTAACTTATAAGAAGTAGGCTTAGTTCCAGAGGAAAGAAATCAGAATAATGTTTAGAAGTTGTAATAAGGTACAGTTCCATTTATTGGAAGGGGAGAAATATTCCCAACCAATCCTAATTATTCAAAGCTGAAATATATCATCTCAACAAACAATGGAGTTGGGAGTGGAGCCAAGATTGCAGAGAGGACCTTCTTCTACAACCCTCAGACTAATTAGCAAATCCAGTCTATGAATTAGCTCTGGACTTGCAGAATACACAAATATTGGGAGTGCAACAAAGTACCAGTAGAAGATAATTTTGAAGATCGCCACAAAAAGTCTGTTGCATTTGGAAATGGGAGGATGGCAGCTAAGCACAAGCAGCAGAGCACAGATGCCAGCACAGACAGCACAGAGTCCCCAGAGTCCAGGGTACAGCACAGAGTCCCACAGGGACAGGCACAGAGTCCAAGTGAGGGGGAATGTATGGGAAAGAATCTACAGCAGTGTTGGCCATTCTGTGCTGGTTCCAAGTCAGTAGAAAATTTGTTATGGCTTGCAGAGTTTCATGAATTATGTAAAATCCAAGTCAGATGCAATTTGGAAATAGGAGCTAACACAAAATTCACTTTTGAGAACTTAGCTGGTGAAGGTCAGTATAGAGAGACCAGAACAGATTAATTATACCATGACAACATATGAGCAAATTGCTAAGGCTGCAATAAAAGCTTGGGGTGTCCTCCCTGGACAGAAAGATCGGGGAGAGGCTTTCACTAAAATAGAACAAGGTCCCAATGAACCTTTTGCAGATTTTGTGGGACGTTTGCAAACTGCTGTCAAAAGAGCTATTGGAGAAAATGCAGCTACAGAAATAATGATGAGACATCTGGCTAAGGAAAATGCCAATGAGATTTGCAAAACATTTAAGCCCCAAAGGGTGACATAATCTGGTCCCTATCACACAATGCTCTCCTACAAGAAATTAAAAAGGATTAAAAGAGAGCTAAAAGAAAAATGGGGAAAGGAAGTGAAAACTTTGCAAGAGGGTTTGGAAAAGGCATATAACTCATTAAAAGATAGATTTGATAAAATGGAAAAAGAAAGCAACTCCCAGAAAAACAGAATTTGTGAAACAGAAAAATAAAATAACTCCTTAAAAAACAGAATTTGTGAAATGGAAAAAAAATTCCATAGTACAAAAAAGTTCATTTAAAAATACAATTGGATAAATACAAAAAGAAGCAAAAAAAGTAAATGAAGAAAATAATTCACTAAAATTCAGAACTGAACAAATGAAAATGAATGATTCAATGAAACAACAAAAATCAGTCAGGCAAAATAAAAAAAAAATAGGAAAAAAAAAGGTAAAATAGCTAATTGGGGAAACAACCGACCTGGAAAATAGATCTAGAAGAGATATTATTGAACTCCCTGAAATACATGATGGAAAAAAAAAAGAGCCTAGACTATTTTTTAGGAAATCATCAAAGAGAACTACCCATATATCATAGAATCAGAAGGTAAAATGATGATGGAAAGAATTCATTGAATACCTCCTAAAAAGACCCCAAACTTAAAATCCTGAGGAATGTAATGGCTAAATTTCAGAACTATTGAACCAAGGAAAAATATTACAAGCAAACAGAAAGAATCAATTCATATACCGAGAAGCCACAATAAGGATTACTCAGGACTTAGCAGCTTCCACTTTAAAGAATCAAAGGGCCTGGAATCTGATATTCCAAAAGGAAAGGAAGTTGGAATGTATCCAAGAGCAAATTACCCTGCTAAACTGAGCATTTTATTTCAGGGAAGAAGATGGACAATCAATGAAACTGGTGAATTCCATTTATTTTTGATGAAAAGACCAGAGCTAAACAAAAAATTTGACCTCCAAATATAGAACTCAAGAGAAGCAAAAAAAAAAAAAAAGATAAAGAAAAAAAAACTCTTGAGAACTGTATTTCTGTTGTGTGTATACATAGAGAGTACATGTATAATCTGACTTTACTGTTATAATATAAAAAAGAAACGAGGTGGAAGGGGGGATTGTAACAGAAAAAATGGGGGAAGGTAGAGATAAAATGAGGGAAATTACATCTCAGGAAGAGGCGAATAAAACAGTATAATTGAGGGAAAGAAGGGAGAGTGATGAATATTATGTGAATCTTATCAGATTTGGCTCAAAGAAAGAATATTAGATATATTTGGTTTCACCAAGAAACTTCTCTGCCCCTGTAGAAAAGTGGGAGGGGAAAGAAGAAAAGGGAAGGGATAGGCTAAATAGAAGGGAAAACAGAAATAGTAGGAGAAAGGTATAAGAAAAGGAGAAGGTCTCTAAAGGGGGAGGACTGCTTGATGCAAGTAGTACTTATAAATAAAACACTGGGGAGAAGGTAAAGGGGAAAAGGAAAGAGAAAAGTATAATTTGGGCTAACTAAGATGGCAGGAAATACAGAATTGGTAGTTTTAACTGTAAATGTGAATGGGGTGAACTCTCCCATAAAGCAGAGGTGGATAGCAGACTGAATTAAAAGACAGAATCCTATAATATGTTGTTTACAAGAAACACATTTAAAGCAGAGTGATACATACAGACTAAAGGTAAAAGGGTGGAGCAGAATCTATTATGCTTCAAGTGAAGTAAAAAAAAACAAACCAAACCAAAACAAAACAAAACAAAAAAAACAAAAAACAAGGGTAGCCATCCTGATCTAAGATCAAGCAAAAGCAAAAATTGATCTAATTAAAATATATAAGGAAGGAAAATATATTTTGCTAAAGGGTACTATAGATAATGAAGCAATATCAATATTAAACATATATGCATTAATTTGTATAGCATCTAAATTCCTAAAGGAGTAGTTAAGAGAGTTGAAAGATGAAATAGACAGCAAAACTATAATAGTGTGAAATCTCAACCTAGCTAAATCAAACCACAAAATAAATAAGAAAGAAGTTAAAGAGGAAAATAGAATACTAGGAAAGCTAAATATGATAGATCTATGGAGAAAACTGAATGGAGACAGAAAGGGGTACACTTTTTTTTGACAGTTCATGGAACCTATGCAAAATTGACCATATATTAGGATATAAAGATCTCAAAATAAAATGCAGAAAGGCAGAAATATTGAATGCATTTTTTCAGATCATGATGCAATAAATACATTCAATAAAAGGCCAGGGGAAAATAGAACAAAAAGGAATTAGAAACTACTTAATTTCATCCTAAAGAATGAATAGATGAAACAGCAAATAATAGACACCATCAATAATTTCATCCAAGAGAATGACAATAATGAGAAAACATACCAAAATTTGTGAAATGCAGCCAAAGTGGTAATAAGGGGAAAGGTTATATCTCTAGATGCTTACTTGCATAAAATAAAGAAAGAAAAAAATCAATGAATTAGGCTTGCAACTAAAAAAGCTAGAAAAAGAACAAATTAAAAATCCCCAATCAAATACCAAATTTGAAATTCTAAAAATAAAGGGAGAGATTAATAAAATTGAAAGTAAAAAAAAACTATTGAATTAATAAATAAAATTAAAAGGTTGTTTTATGAAAAAAACAACAAAATAGATAAACCTGTAGTTAATTTGATTAGAAAAAGGAGAAAGAAAAATCAAATTGTTAGTCTCAAAAATGAAAAGGGAAAACTATCCACCAATGAAAAGGAAATTAGAGCAATAATTAGGAGTTACTTTACCCAACTTTATGTCAATAAATTTGACAACTTAAATGAAACGGAGGAATACTACAAAAATATAGATTGCCCTGGTTAACGGAAGAGGAAATAAATTACTTAAATAGTCCCATTTTAGAAAAGGAAGTAGAATAAACTATTCATCAACTCCCTAAGAAAAATCCCCAGAACCAGATGGATTTTTATTTGACTTCTACTAAACATTTAAACAATTTACTATGAAAAAATAGAGACTCCAAAAAATAAAGGACTCCTACCAAATTCCTTTTATGACACAGACATGATACTGATACCTAAACCAGGTAGAACAAAAACAGAGTAAGAAAATTATAAGCCAATCTCCCTGATGAATATTGATGCAAAAAACTTACATAAAATATTAGCAAAGACATTACAAAAAATCATTCCCAGGATAATACACTATGACCAAGTTAGATTTATACCAGGAATGAAGAGCTGGTTCAATAATAGGAAAACTATTATTGAATTATTATTATTATTATTGAAACTATTATTATTAAAACTTTTAGCATAATTGACTATATCAATAACTAAATTAACAAAAATCATATGATTATCTCAATAGATGCAGAAAAAGCATTTGATAAAATCCAACATCCATTACTATTAAGAACACCAGAGAGTATAGGCATAAATGGATTTTTCCTTAAAACAGTCAGTAGCATCTGACAAGTAGCAACCAACAACAAGAATCCATGTAATGGGGATAAACTGGAACCATTCCCAATAAGATCAGGGATGAAACAAGGTTGCCCACTATCACCATTACTATTCAATATTGCATTACAAATGTTAGCTTTGGCAATAAGAGAAGAAAAGGAGATTAAAGGAATTAGAGTGGGTAATGAGAAAACTAAATTATCACTCTTTGCAGATGATATGATGGTATACTTAGAGAACCCTAGAGAATCAACTAAAAAAAAAACTATTAGAATCAATACACAACTTTAGCAAAGTTGCAGGATACAAAATAAATCATCACCATTCTTATACATCACTAACAAAATCCAACAGCAAGAGATACAAAGAGAAATTCCATTTAAAATAACTGTCAATAGTCTAAAATATTTGGAAATCCATCTGTCAAGCGAAAGTCAGGAACTATTTGAGCAAGACTACAAAACACTTTCCACACAAATAAAGTCAGATCTAAGCAATTGGAAAAATATCAAGTGCTCTTGGATAGGTTGAGTGAATATAATAAAGATGACAATACTACTAAACTAATTATTTATATAGTGGTATACCAATCAAACTCCCAAAAATTATGCTACTGATATTTTTAAAAAATCATTTGGAAGAGCCAAAGGTCAAGAATTTCAAGGGAATTAATGAAAAGAAAAGCAAATAAAGGTGCCCTAGCTGTACCAGATCTAAATTATATTATAAAGCAGAGGTCATCAAAACCATTTGGTACTGTCTAAAAAGTAGAGAAGTTGATCAGTGCAATAGGTTAGGTTCATAGAACAAAATAGTGAGTGACTATATCAATCTAGTATTTGACAAACTCAAAGACTGTAGCTTTGGGGATAAGAATTCACTATTTGACAAAAACTGCTGGGAAAATTGTAAACTAATATGGCAGAAACTAGGCATCAACTCTCCCATAACTCCATATACCAAGATAAGTTTGAAATGTGTTCATGATCTAGACATAAAGAATGATATTATAAACAAATTAGAAGAACATAGGATAGTTTACCATTCAGACCTGTGGAGGAGGAAGGAATTTGTGATCAAAGAACTAGAGATCATTATTGATCACAAAATAGCTAATTTTGATTATGTTAAAAACTTTTTGTACAAACAAAACTAATGCAGACAAGATTAGAAGGGAATCACTAAACTGGGGAAACATTTTTTATAACCAAAGGATATGATAAAGGCCTCATTTCTAAACTATATAGAGAATTGACTCAAATTTATAATAGGTCAAACCATTCTCCAATTGATAAATGGTCAAAGGATATGAACAAACAATTTTTCAGATGAAGAAACTGAAATTATTTGCAGCTACATGAAAAGGTGCTCCAAATCACTATTGATCAGAAAAATGAAAATTAAGACAACTCTGAGATACCACTACACATCTGTAAGATTGGCTAAGATGACAGAAAATGATAATGATCAATGTTGGTGGGGATGTGGGAAAACTGGAACTATGCTCAAAAAGTTATTAAACTGTGCATACCCTTTTACCCAGCAGTGTTTCTGCTGTGATTATATCCCAAAGAGATCTTAAAGGAGGGAAAGTGGCCCACATGTGCAAAAATGTTTGTGGCAGCCCTCTTAATAGTGGCAAGAAACTGGAAATTAAGTGGATGACCATCATTTGCAGAATGGCCGAACAAATTATGGTATATAAATGCTATGAGGTATTATTGTTCTGTGAGAAACAAACAGCAGGATGATTTCAGAGAGGCCTGTAGAGATTTACATGAACTGATGCTAAGTGAAATGAGCAGAACCAGAAAATCATTATACAACAACAACAAGAGCATATGACAATTAATTCTGATGATATGGCTTTCTTCAGCAATGAGATGATTCAAAGCAATTCTACTTGTTCACTGATGAAGAGAGCCATCTACATCCAGAAAGAGAACTGTAGTAACAGAGTGTGGAATACAAGATAGCATTCTAAGTTATTCCCTTGCATTTTGTTTTCCTTCTCAGTTTTTTTTTTCTTTTTGATCTGATTTTTCTTGTGCAGTAAGATAACTGTATAAATATGTATACATATATTGGATTTAACATGCAATTTAATATATTTAAAATGTATTGGTCTACCTGCCAGCTAGGGGATGGGATAGGGAGAAGAAGGGGAAATTTTGGAACAAAAGGTTTTTCAAAGGTCAATGTTTGAAAAATTACCCATACATATGTTTTGTACATAAAAAACTTTAAGAAATTAAAAAAAAAAAAAACAGGGAAAAAGAACGCTAGAAGTTCCCCTCATTGAAAGTCTTCAAGCAAAGACTAGATTTTACTTCAATTAAGAATGTTTAAGAGTAATTGGACTACCTGAAAGCTCTTACCCCCCCAAAAAAACAAAACAAAACAAAACATGACACAGTAATAAGACATACTCAAACAAAATTGTCCTGATGTGATAAAATACAAGGGCAAAGCAAAATTGAAAAAAAAGTACAATAATCACCATCTCAAAGAGAACCTACATGAAAAAATAGGAATATTTTTACTAAGTTTTCAAACTACCAAATCAAAGAGAAAATTTTGCAAGAAACAAACAAACAAAAGAATTCAAATATGTTGGAGCTACAATTAGAATTGTACAAGATTTCTCAGCAAATACAACAAAAGACCACAGGCCCTAGAATCATATACATCAATAAACAAAAGAACTAGACCTGTGAACAAAAATACCATATCCAGCAAAACTAACCATAATTTTGAAAGAAAAAATCCACATTCAACATAGTTGCAGATTTTCAGGACTTTGTCTCAACCAAACCTGAGCTCAATAGAAAATTTAACATACAAAAGTCACCATCAAAGATGAATTCTAAGAAACTCAAGGACAAATTGTTTATGATTTTTTAACATGGAAATGTAAATAATATGTTTAAAACTGACATCATTAATTGAATAGTTCAAAAGAAAGATTGGGACAGAGCTCAGTAACTCAAAAACGCACAACTGCCTAGGAAAGGTAAAAATAGTAATTATGCTACACAAATGAAGTGCAGATGAAGAACTGACCCAGAGGCATTAGAAGGGAGAGAATAGCTTATAGTTCTGAAAACTTACATCAAAAATGGATGTTAACCAAAAATGGGTTAAATAAGGATTAATATGTGTGTACTTGTCTGTGTGTGTGTACCATAAAAGGTATAGCATCCTCCAAAATCTACAAGGAAATAAGGGTGGAAAGGAATAAAAACAAGGTGGGTTATATAGAAGGATATATGATTTAGGGTAGTAGGACAAGATTGTAGATTAATGGGAATGAGATAAGGTGTATAGATTAATGGAAATGGGATACAGAGGGAGGGAAATTGTGTGGGGAGAAAATAACAGAAGGGCCTATGATAAAAGGAAGGTTAAAAAACAGCAGAGAAAGTTAGTAGAGTTAAAATAGAAGAGTTAGCAGGGATAGGAAATAAGAGAGGTATGCAACTACTGTAAAAAGGATCAGAAGTAGAATTTATTAGGAAAAAAGTAATTAGTAATCATGGATCTTAAAGTCAAACTTAAGGATTCAATCAAGAGAGAAATTTACATAATATATCAGCCATATTAAAATTGTTTTAGATGCATCTCAAAATGTATGTGAATATGTCAGCCTAATTTCCCTCATCTATAAAACGGGGATTATTATTGGTAGCACCCATCACATTGGGTAGTTATAAAATGATTCAAGGAGGTAACATGTAAAACAAGAGATAATATTCACAAATCTTAAATCACTATAAATCATGTTATCAATTACAAGTATTCTTTTTGGTGGGTTGTTTTTTGTGTGATAGTTTTTTATGTGACCTTTCTGAAACCATAATATATTAAGAAGCAGAATCCAGGATATTGATTTTCTTCTTATTTCATATCATCACAAAATCATATTAATGAAACATCGATGATTAGTAGAAGAAAAAATTTTTTAAAAAGCCTCCTTGGTAACTAAGTTTTGGTTCAAATGTAACCCTTCTGCAAGACTATTTGGTGGTAAGAAATGATTTCTTGTCCTTTGGGGAATATCACATTTCCACTATTTCCACCTTCCATACAGAAATCTTAGATAATCATTCTCCCAGATGGGTTGTCTTTCCAAGTTTTATTTTAGGAATGTAACATTTCTAAAGTCAAGGACAGCTGAGTTCTTCCTTCAAGCCCAAACTCTTCTTGATTAAAAGCAACACTGACTGGTGGCTTCAGTAGCACAGAATCACTACCTGAGGACAAGTTGTCCTTCCACATAGATCAGCAAAGATCACTTTAGAAACACAGATGACAAAAATGAATTCTGTGCTGAGCTTAAGATATGTGCCCTCATTTTGACCAAGGCACAAGAATTTCACCCACCAAGGAAAGATAGGGCAGAAGTCATATATTGTTCCTTTGTTCCTGCCAAGGAATTGCATTGCAAATTTAACCCAAATTTAGAGCCAAGACAATGGATATTCAATGAACAACAGAGCTGCTAGGTGACTAAGTGGAATGAGGACTAGAGTAAGGATACATCTTTTATGTTTTTGTTGTCTCTAGAGCTAACAGTCCCTGCAAAAGACCCTTGCTCTCCCTGTCCTCATTCCACCCTTCCAAGCTAGATATGCTGGCAAAGTTAAATAAAAGAAAAAAAAAACTTTTAATCTGAGAACAATATCATATGTGTTATCTTCAGTAAGAGATTATTTTATTATTCTTATGTCTCTAATGCTTGCACATATTAGAGCTTGCACATATTAGAGCTTGCACATATTAGATGCTTAGTGAAGGTATATTGAATTAAATTGCATTAATTGGAGTAATATTCCTGTGGAAATGAGAACATTTTACAGATCCATGGTATATCAGTTAAAGCTATGTCCTTACAAGTTCTGAAGCTCAGGAAAACTTGAGTTCAGATCTGGCCTCAGCCAGTTACTGGATGTGTGACTCTGAGCAAGTCACTTAACCTTAATCCACTAAAGAAAATGGTATGCCACGTCAGTATCTTTGCCAAGACCTCCTGGACAATATGGACCACACTATGGTCTGAAGAGTTGGACACAACTGAATATCCATTCATTATTCTTATGGGGCAGGGAGATGGTTCAGTGACTAGAGTACTAACCAGGAATCATTAAGGCTCCTTTTCCTGAATTCAAGTTTGACCTCAAATATCTACTAGCTGTGTGACCCTGGGAAAGCCACTTAACCCCATTTGCCTCAGTTTCCTCATCTGCATAATGAGCTGGAGAAGGAAATGACAAACTACTACAGTATTTATGTAAAAAAACAAACAAACAAAAACAAACCTAAATTGGGTCATGAAAAATTGGGCAGAACTGAAAAATAACTGAACTGAGATAATAAGCATAGGATACAAGTGCTAACAATATCTGAATATATGAAACAATATCTGCTTTGAGAAAAAAAAGGCAAATACTTTGATTATTTTAATAAGTGGAGCTTCTCTACTGATTATGCATTCCAAATCCTTAAAATTATCCTGAAAATCAAATGGATTATCTCTGCTTCTATAGCAACTAGATAATCAGCCTGAAGAGGTTCCAACCTTAAGGGGTTAGAATACATCTTTTATGGTTTTGTTATCTCTAGGATTAAAAGTCCTTGCTCTACCTATTCCCATCCCACCCCTCCAAGATATATATGCTGGCAAAGTTAAGTTTAAGAAAATTTTAATCTGAGAACAATTTCATATGTGATTTTATTTTTGTCTTTATGTCTTTAATGCCTGCACAATCTTGCACCTATTAGATGCTTAGTGAAGATATATTGAAGATATATTGAATTAAATTGTATTGAGTTGGACTATTATTCCTGTGGAAATAGGAAAATTTACATGATATATCAAAGTTCTATCTTTACAAGTTTTGAAGCTGATTCATTACCCCAAATAAGTTGCTCACAGTGTAAGAATAATCATGTGTAATTTCTCTATGCCTTGTTACAGAGACATATTCTTCTTCTATAGATCTTAACTCAGGATTCCAAGCCAAAAGAGACCACTGTGACTGACTTTTCTTACAAAAATTTCTCTTGTTTTTTCAACATGTTTGTCATGTTTTTCCTTCCTGATTAACTACATTACAGTTTTGTAGGGGCCAACAAGTGACTCCAGTTTTTGTCCAACTTATTCCCATTAGACACAGGGAATACACAGACAAGTTGTCAAGTACTTTCATTGACCATTCAGTTTTATGCAACTGTTTGCATAATCTTATGGTTATATGCAACTCTTTAGGACCCCATGATGTTTTCTCCATGGAATTTTCTCAGTAAAGATCCTGGAGTGGTTTTCCATTTCATTCTCCAATTATTAAGTGGATTGCCCAGGATCACATAGCTTGTAAGTGCCTAAAATCAGATTTGCAATTAGATCTTCCTGAGTCCAAGTCTAGCACTCTATCTATCCCTTGCAATCTAGCTACCACTCTTACAACTAGAGACCCCCCCAAAAAAAAACTAACACCCTCATCCCGACCCAAGTCCAAATCCAGTAACATTCCAAGTTTATAAACTTAAGAAGTTCAAAATTGAGGAATTGATCTTTGAGAAGATCAATATTTCCAAGGATTGGTACTCATAATACATGGAATTAAGCAGAATTAATATTTTCAAATGGTTATCTAACTGAAAATTGTCTACGTCTGAATTTGTTTGAAGTAAATGAGGCAGCTTTTACTGTGTCCCTTTCTTGACACCTGCCTTCCTTTCCAGTATGTAGGTTAATCAATATATTCTCTTAGCAGACCTGGACTTTCAATGTTTAGGTTTGTTTCCTAATTCAGAATTCTCTTTGTGCAGTCCCCACCATATGAACACATTTCTTTCCTTAATTAGAGAAGAGCAGAGGGGAGAAGGAGAGATGTCATTTATCATATTCCTACCGCTGTGTTCAGGGACAGAGAAGATAAGTAAGATCAGTTTGCTGAGGCAGGTTGGCAAGGACAGTATCAGAGAAACAATCAATGGTGTGACTGGAACTATGGATTTTTTCCCCTGAAGGCAACCTTACAAACTGATGAGATTTAGCATCTCATCTGTTTCTCAGGTGTCAGTGATGGTGCCTCCTGTAAGTTTTGAGGCTTCTAATCATGCAAGTACTACAGAATTAAATCACAGGTTTTCAGCATTTTTGATGTCTCCCATAATTGTAAACCTATTTTGTAATTACAAGAGCCAGTGTATATTGACAAGCTCATTACCAATAGGCAAGCAGAGGGGTTTAACAAGAGGATATTTAAGAAATATGTGGTTGAAAACCAAACCCTGTGAGCAGTGAGACCATTTCTTTTTATCCATCTTTTCAATAAGAGCACATGTAATTCCTGTACTTTAGTCTAACAAGTTCTTACATTTAACCCTGAAAAAGAAAATAAAATGCAAAGAAGAGTGGAGAAGGCTTTGCTACATAAAAACAAATTATTCTCCTGGTTTTATTCTGCTTCATGCATGACTTCCTGGTAAAGTCATACTATTTTTGTTTTCCAAGTACAACATAAGCTCTTCAAGAGCAGGAATGATTTTCCATTTTTTCTTTATTTCCTTAATTACTATCAATACAATGCTAGGCAGATATTTAATAAGTGGTTGCTAAATTCTATGATCTAAAGTAGCAAATTTACAACTATGATGCATCATGAGCAGGGAATAAAATTAAATTCATTTTTAAAAAATGAGGGTTTTGAGTTTTATGTTCTTTAAGCATTCTTTCAGCTTGACAATTCTGTGATTCTGTATTTTCAAATTAATATAAATAAAATTTAACCTTGAGATGTTATTGCACTATAGGTGAAAGAATAGAGAATTTTAAGTCAGTAGAGATTGAGCCAAATTCCAGCTCTACCATGTATTAACTTTGTGACCTAGGATAATCCAATAATCAAAAGCATCTATTAAGCATCTGCTCTGTGACAAGCTCTGTATTAGACACTATGTCTATTAGACATTAGACATAATACATTAGGCATTATGTGTCTAAATCATAATGAAATAATCCCTGCCATTCACATTGAGGATGAGGGAAGGAAACAACACATATATAAAATCACTTAAAATCTCTGAGTTTCTATTTCTATGATATAAAAAGAGGCAGTTAGATTTAGTGACTCCCCCCTCCCTTAAATTTATGATTATGTACATCTAAGTCCAGGATGAGAAAATCATTAGCAGAAATAAAAAAGAATTTGCTGAGTGAGTCTGAACTGGGGAAAATTTAAAAGAAGAACATTAATGCTACTCGTATTCAAACAGTAACACATTGTTGAGGTTGTTGTTTTTTTCATTGTTTTCCTCAGTTTATCTAGTTTTTACCTAGTTTATTTTCATCCTACTCAGCATTTTATTCTACTCATCACACATGGAAGAGCTGACATTTTCCAGAAAAAGAACACACATAGCTGACAACAGAAGAAAAAAAAAATCAATAAGGTTTTATAAATGGCCTAAAATATGCCAACCACTATCTTAAACACTGGAGATATAAGTAAAATTAAATAATTCTTATTCTAAGGAAACTTACATTCTCATGGGAAAAATAGCTGCTTTTATCTTTCTTTATACCTCAAACATTTAGCATGGTGCCTGGTACATAATAAGCTCTTAATAAATGCTTGTCGTTACCTTTCAGATTTCTGGACTAGGGAGAGCGCAAGAGAAAATAAGGAGAAGAAAAGACAAAGTAGATAATTTTAATTCCATAATATTAAAAATGTTTTACTCCAACAAATTCAATGCAGTTAAGATTAAAAGAGAAACATTTGGGAAGAAAATCTTTTCTTTCTCTAATAAGGCTCTCATTTCCAAGATACATAAAGAGTGATTAATTTTTTTTTGAGATTAATAAACATTATTTAGTTAATAAATGATAAAAAGACAAATTGACAATTCTAAAGGGAAGAAATCCAAGCCATCAATCAATAGCCAATAAAAAATCAGAGAAATGTAAATTAAAAAAAAAAAAACCTATGAAGTTCCTTCTCTCACAATTGGAATAGCAAAGTTAACAAAGATGGAAAATGACAAGTATTGGAGAGGTTCAAGAAAACAGATCTACTCACTATTGTGGATCTGTGAATATGTATAGCCTCTCTGGAAAGCAAATTGGAATGATTCCCCAAAAATTATTGACTTTTTAAACTGAAAACACTAATAGTAGTATTTTACCCTTGAAAAGACCAAATAAAAAATAAAATTTCCCGTATGTACACAAATATTTGTAGCAGCTCTTCTATTGCAAAAGAACTGGAAATCAAGAGAGTATTCATCTCCTACGACATGACTCAACTAATTATGGTATTTGAATATGATCAATTATTTGCTATAAGAAAAAATGAAAGAGTTTCAGAGAAATCTGTGAAAATTTAAATAAACTTATGCAAAATGAAGTGAGCAGAACCAGGAAAATATTTTTTACTGCAACAATATTGAAAAAATAATTTTGAGAAACCTATGATCAGTGATTAACCATGATTCTAGAGGACCTTCTGACTCAGAGGTAATAGACCACATATATATAATGAATCACACTTTTGGAAATGGATATTATGAAATCTGTGTTATTATACAAATTGCTTTTCCCTAGTGGTGGACTGGGAAATAGAAGAAAGAGAAAAATAAATGCTTAAGTGGAAAAAAGGTAATTTTTTTTTGATGAACTGATTGATAATATATACATGTAAGAATATGCACTTTATATACAAAAATGAATATAAGGTAATATTGGGGGAAAGGTAGTATTAGCTAGAAGGAATCAGGACAAGCTTTACATAAAAAGTGATAGTTCTACTGAGTTTTGAAGATAAAGAAAGCTATGTACTCCAAGGGAATAGCCAATGGAAAAACATAGCATAAGCTATCAAAATAAGTTGTCCTTTAAATTTTAGCAATACTTTTTTTCTTTTTAATTAATGGTCATAACTAAACTTTGTATCAGATTCAGTCATTCAAATCTTTCTAAGAAATTAGATGATATTAAATAGAAATTTAAACATCTCATCTTGGTACATGTCTTTCTTGAAATGTTTCCATTAACTTATTTACAATAACAACAATTTCCATAATTCAATGTATATCACTTTATTATTGACACAGTCCATTTGAGGCCCAAGTTGGCATAAAGTGGCATAGAGCAGTCATCAATACTTGCCATAAAAGACTATTACTTTTTAAGGGAAGATTACCATTTTTAAGATGAAAAGGTGCTCAAGGAGGCCTAGGTAAATTGCCACTCATCACGGAGCTAATAAAAAATGCAAACAGTATTAGAACATAGGTTTCCAAGCTCCAGATCCAACATTCTCCTCCTCTTCACCATGCTGCTTCCTGATTTTCTCCCATACAAATGCACTCTATAAAAGCTATTTAAATCTAGGCTACTTGTCATTTTAATGTCTAATCTTTATTCTTTAATCTAATTAATAGAAAGAATATCTTTTTAAAAATTATTCAGAACGACACTTGATTTCTAGCTTACTGACATTCAGAATAGAAATAGTTTCCCGAAGCCAGGTCTGAAGATGCTTGTGAAGCTAACCAGTATGTTCATTCATGCAAAACCATCTTTGAAAGCTCCTGGGACATGTCACTGGAGGAAAATAAACAGATGAAGGTCATACCTAATTATAACAGGAAGAATGATTTCTACAGAACACCAAATCAGAACATCTAAGAATTGAAAGAAACTCAAAGATGATCTAGAATCACAGATTAGAATTGGAAGTAGAAGTGTGTTAGAGGCAGTTTGAAATCCAGGTGAGCTGATTGTTACATTTAATGCTCAGTACCCACATTTATAACTAAGCAATCAGCAAAGCCCAGAAATTAAGCATTTATTTACCATTTCATTTATTGTCTGAACTTTAGAATTGTTGATTATGCAAATTAAACATAAAGTGTGTCCTTTGAACAGTTTTTGTTGCTGCTGTTTTAAGAGATAGTTGTCATTTACTAACCTGACCCTAAATATTAGCAACTTTAGAGATCATCTAATCCATTCTATTTTCATAGATGAGATGACAGAAATCACAAAATGTTAAATGACTTGCATAACTTACACAGAAAATAAGTAAAAAGGTCCCTAGCTCCTGTGACTTCAAATATTTATTCTTCTTATCATATTGAAGCTCATTCAACTGATACTGGAATAAGCATCCTCTCCAATGCATATATGGCAAGGTGCCTTCATTTCACTTATAGAGTCTTTGATTAGGGGAATTAGGAAGTTGTTGTTTTTTTTTTTTCCTTACACCAAGCTTAAATGTGCATCTTTGCAATTTCTAGCCATTGTTCTTAATTGCACTATCTAGGTTCTACTAGAACCAGATTTTATTGTTTCCTGATACATCTAATTCTACCTTTGGTGAAATCTATTTGTTAGTGTATTTTCTTTCCATCCTATTGAGCTGAAATTTACCACTCTGCAATTTCTACACCTATTTCTAGTTGTGCCCTCTAGGACCAAATAAAATAAATCTAATTCCTCTCCCTCAAGAGAGCCCTCTAAATACATGAAGACATCTGTCATACCTCCCTTAAGTCTTTTACAGGATAAATTTCCATTTCACAGAATGATACAGATAGATACAAAAGGTTTGGATCTCAGAGGCTCCCTAGTCTAATTCCTTCATTTTAAAGTAAATAAGAGAAATCACCGGACTTAAAAGTATGGCACTGCCATACATACTTATTATATGTATAACCCTGAGGAAATCACTACCTTTCATCTGCCTCAGTTTCCTCATCTGTAGAATAAAGTATATGAAAATTGTGGGGAATAACTAATATAATTCGCATAACATGTTTTATAAAACTTTAATTGTCTTATAAATGCTAGGTTTGTTTTTTTGTTTTGTTTTGTTTTGGTTTGGTTTTTTGGTTGTTGTTTTTAAAATAGATGGGTAAACTGAAATTCAGGTAATAAAGTGACTTGGCTAAAGTTACAAAGGTAATAAGAAACAGAGACAGGATTTGATTCTAGGTGCTTCGACTTCAGTTCACTGCTCTTCCTATAAGGCAACACTCTCTCCATTATACCTTAAGATGTGAATTAGGTTTTGGGTGAACTACCATATCACAATTTCTATTCATATTGAAGTTGCTGTCCACTAAAACTTGTGATGTTCTGTTTCTCTCAATTATAATCTTTATCTGGGAGGAGGTTTCTTGAGGAGCTTCTGGAGGCAGTCTTCCTTTCAGTTCTGTTCAACAATCCCAAAATGCAGCCAGGAGTTAAAGACCAGATCCTTTCTGTCTCTTTCCAAAATCTTATCTCCTTCACTTGGGGCTCGGCTAGTTTTTGGAGGCCTTTCAGATCTTGCCTCTAGTTCTTGTCTCTTCCAGCTTCTCGTCTCTAGCTCCCTCTGAATCCAAAGCTTCCAGCCAGGTAGACATGGAAATGAATCAGACTCCACCCCGAGAGTGTGATTGTGGGCTTCTGTCTCTTTGGCCCTGAGAGTTTCTTGCTTATATGATGCACACTGACTATACACCGATCATTTCATCACTAGGAAACCATTATTTGTTGTAGGATTAAATCAATGCTAAATTAGACTTAATAATTGTCTCCTCAATTCCATTCAGTACCTTGTTTCAAGTTCTGGCCCATAACATCTCCTTGTAGGATCAAATCAATTGTCTCTAGTCATTCCAGTGACTTAGCACTTTGTAAAAATCCTAACAAAAACTCCTGGAAAATTTATCAGAAGATTTGTTTTGTTAACCACTGGGAGATCTTATATTTATCTATATTAAATGACATCATAGACTGCACCAAATTTAATACGTTTTTATCCTCACCATTATCCAGCTTGTTAGACATTCCTTTTGTGTCATCTTGAAAGGAAGATTTTATCAGCTATGACTTTTCTCAAGTCATTAATAAAAATGTCGAATAATAGTAGGCCAAGTACAGATCCCTGTGTATTCTACTGGAGACCTTCTTCTAAGTGAACATCAAGCCATTGACTATTTTTTTGGCTTTAGTATTTCAACCAGTTTCCAATTCTTGTCTTGTCTGTATCTCTCCATGATTTCCATTCCACCTTTGTGATCACTGATTATGTTTTCTAAATGCTCACTATCTCTTTAATAGCATACTCTAGAATTTTTCAAGAAAGCAACATCAAATCCTCCAATTCCTAATTTACAAATTCTGTTTTCTTCCCTTTGCTGGAGTAGGGGTGTGAAGATGGAGGGTGAGGAAGAATAAAAATTAGCATATTCATTCTTTCCTAGTACTATGGTATCTTTCTTATACTCCAATATCTTTGAAAAATCATTGTCAATGGTTCAGTCATTATATCTACCATTTCTTTTCTTTTATTAAGATGCAATCCAACAGACTAGGTAATGACTTTCTAAAGAGCACTCAAGTACCATTTTAATATCTCATTATCAATTTGGGGTATCAATTTCTTATTCATCCTATTTGTACCAGCCTTTTCAATTAAAAATTATTTCCATTGTCAGAGAAAACAGGATGAAAACTAAAATGCAACAATTCGTGCTTCTCTCTGTAATGAGTTATCATTGACTCATCCACCTTGAGCAGTGGTCTTATCTCTTCTTTGAACCTTTTGTTTCTCCAAATATTGTTTTTTTTAATTTAATTAATTTATTTTAAAATACAGATTGCTTTATGAATCATCTTGAAAAGAAAAATCAGAACAAAAAGGAAAAAACACAGGAGAGAAAAAAGAACAGAAAAATAAGTAAAGATAGCATGTGTTGATTTACCTTCAATCTCCATAGTTCTTTTTTTTCTGGATGTGGATGGCATTTTCTATCCAAAGTTTATTGAGATTGCCTTGGATCACTGAACCACTGAGAAGAACCAAATCGTTTGTAGTTGATCATCACACATGCTTGCTATTATTGTGTACAAAGTATTCTTTCTGTTTGTTTTGCTCAGCATTTGCTCATGTAAATCTTTCCAGGCTTTTCTAATATCAACTTGTTCATTATTTTTTTATGGAAAAAATAATATTTCATTATCTTCAGATAACACAACTTATTCAGCCATTCCCCAACTGATGGGCATCTACTCATTTTCCAATTCTTTGCTACCACAAAAAGAGCTGCTACAAATATTTTTGCACATATTAGTCTGTTTCCATCCTTTATAATTGCCTTCAGATAGTAGTGGCATTACTGGATCAAAGGGTATATACACAGTTTTATAGCCCTTTGGGTATAGTTCCAGATTGCTCTTCAGAATAATTGGATCATTTCATAACTTCACCAACAATGCATTAGTGTTCCAGGTTTCCCACATCCCCTATAGTATTTATTATCCCCTCCAATATATTTTCTTATCATTTTAGACATTCTGAAAACTGGGAAGTGAGCCTCAGAGCTTTTTTAATTTGCACTAATCAATAGTGATTTATAGCATTTTTTCATGTGATCATAGATGGCTTTAATTTCATCATCTGAAAATTACCTAGTCATATCCTTAACCATATATCAATTGGGGACCCAATATTGTTTTTTAAAATAATTTTCATATCATTTTTTTTTCACAGACCTAAGCTATCTTGGCTTTAGCACTCTTCACCCTATTCTTATAGAATTGAACCTTTATCTTGTATTTTTAATGTATTAATGGATATTTTTGTTTGGTGCTGGGAGAGATAGAGAGATATAGAGATAGAAATAAAGAATCAGGTATTTTCAAAGAGTTGCAAATAGAAAAATTATATAATTAGGACAAGTAGCTTTGAGTGACTCTTTGCCTCAAAGTTTACATTCTATATAACATTCTACTTCACGGCATAGTGAAAAGGTCACTGGATTTGGACTCAGCAGTCCAGAGTTTAAATTGACTCTGCCACTTTGTTGTGTGATCCTAGACAAATTACTTCACTGAGTTTCTCTCCATTTCCTTTTCTGTAAAATATAAATGATAATTATTGTATTATACACTTTCAGAGTCATGAAATATACATACTTGTGTCAGAAAAATGAGGCCTGTTATATTGATCAGTTTTATATAATACCTCCCTTTTAAAAAGCCATGAAATTTCCAAAATATCTGAATAAATTCCAAATCAGGGGTACAAAAAGGAGCACACATATTAGTGCCATTTTGAAGATGGTATTTAAGGGAAGTTACTAAGGGTAAACTCCAGCAGTTCTTTGAGGTTGTTAAAATTGACTATAATGATGTCCTAGATAGTAGCCCACCTAAAGGAATTTTTGCAATGAATAATTTCATAGCCATCTATAAAACTTTAGGGAACAGCTGCTTTAAAATCCAGAAGGTTCAAATCAAATAAATTAAAACTTAGGTGTTAATTACCTTCTGGGAGGGAGTTCATTAAAAATGCAATCCCATCAATTACCAAAACAAGTCCTTAAAGCTTTCCTTCCCTAAATTTTTGTGCTTAATAATTAATTTCCCCCCTGACATTCTCACCATAACCCTTTATTTCCTTCCTAGTCTATAATTAGTCTGTAATTGTAGTCACTCACATTGCTTAAAACTTAAGCTGACTTTGTGCTCTAGTTTGGCCCCTGGGAATTTTTTTTCCAGTCAATTTAAATTCAGTAGCAATGTCTGAGAGTATGTCTTATCAAGGTACAATAAGAATAGCTCTCATTTATATAGTAATTTAGAGTTTCAAATTTCACAAAACACTTAATTTGAACTTTACAGAAACCATGTGTGAGGTAGTTACTTCAGATATAATTGCCATCATTTTACAGATGAGGAAACTGATACTCAGAAAATGTGGAAATTTTCCATGGTCACATAGCTAGCTGAAGTCTATGAACTTAAGTCATATCTAACTCCAAACCACTAGGACAAAATTTGACTCCAAATTCAGCATGCTTTTCACTGAACCAAACTACTTCAGTTTCTTCATCTGTAAAATGAAGAACTTGGATGGGAAAGGAAAGAACTGGGATGGGAAAGAAATGAAGAGCTTAGAAAAGAAAGGGAAAAAATGAAACAGAAGAGATACAAGGGGAAGAGATTGTAAAATTAAGAAACAGAAGAAAAATTATAATGGGCTTGAACTATTTTTGGCTTCAATTATTATTTTTACCACTACAACAATTAACAAAGTACATTGAAATAAATACAATTTCTTCCTTCAGGATGAAGAGTTATGTATCTATCCTAATATTAATCCAAGTTAAAACAGTACTATAATATGTAAGGGAAAATGTCATATTTAATATTCATGACCATTTTACATTTGAAAAAGCCATATTTGTGGATATTAAAGATCCCATGATTGATAATACATTTTATTTTCAGCAAGGTGATCAAGGTGTTTAGAACATCAAAAGTGGATATTTTGCTCTTTTTTATATGAATAAAATAGTCTTTATGAGGTAGGCTTATGATTTCCATACAAAAGCCTTTTCAATAAAATATCATTTTTCTTTCTGTTACTAAGTCAAGGTACTGTAACCTAGTTGGTTTAGAACACAAAGGAACTTTAGTCCACTCTTTTCATTTGCAGATGAGGATTGTTAATTGGGAAGATAGCAAGGTGATTCCAATGACTTAATGCTCTGTATTGAGGTGAATTTTTTTATTCACTCACCAATTAGGTAACTCAACCCCAAGATGAAGATGCAAAGCTGAATGCATTAATATCTGATGGTTGGGCAAGGCACAAATTCTAGAGGTCATATTCCTTTTCTTTGTCAGGAGAGAAGGAGAATAGCAAAAATGCATGTGACTGATGAAAGCTTTATACATTTTCTGAAATTTCATTCTTGTCAAAGTTAAGTCATATGCATTTAAGAATAGATTATTTGCTTGTAGCAAATAATTCTCAAATAAATTAAGGCATTTTTCTTCTTAAAAAAAAGAAAAAATGCATGTGACAAAGTGCTTGGGATAGGTCAACCCTGGTATTCTGAGAGTTGGCATAGTCTAAGGCCAACCAATGGAGAGGAAGGTTTTCTTTTATTCATTCAATCAATAGCCAATAACCCAACTTTCTATAATTTTTCTAGCAAAAGATCAGGTCACTCATTTTTAGTTCCCCCACTACCTCTCCTTCCCCTTTTTATTAAAATGAGACATATGTCATAGTCCAGTTCTGCTGCCCAATTAAATTCTCTAATCTCCTTAAAATATCACCAGTGGGAGTTCAGAAATGTCTATTTAGTGTGTGATTATAACAGGAATGTGAAACATGCTCAGATTTATCATTGATGGTAGACTGCACAGAGCATATACAGATATTCTATGTCAATGACATGAAAGTTGGGGAGAGGGGAGCTACTTATGGTCATATGCAATTCAAAAACTTGTTACAAAAGATGACAAATAATCCTTCAATTGACTGTTGAGCTGTAAAAGCTGATTATCCAATAGGTGGAAATATTTTATCTGCCTCCCTTTTCCAACATAGAAATGTATATTATTTCCAGCTATAGTCTAAAAGATAGGGATTGGAAGGAAGGGAAAAGACAATTGTCCTGTCTTTTTTTTTTTTTCTGTTCCCTATGATGTTAACATATATGACTTTCTCTGACTCTTTTGCATTTGTCCTTTCCTGAAAAGAAAGCAGTATCTCACTCCCCCACATAGATGTCATGTTCAGGCTGACAGTGTGACCCTGCAGAATTTTGAAAGGTCCATAGAACCCAAGAGGTTTGAGTGAGATGTGTTCACTTTAGTATTCTTGGAGCAGGAATGACTAATAGCAGTGGAATTTCTTTATTAGAGAGATTTGACACTGATGAGATGAAGACTGGTCTGAATCTGGTTATTTTGTAAGTTGAATGTTTAGACAGTACAATACCAAGGTGAAATGCAAAAGACCTAATTACCAATATTGTTAAATTGCTTTATATTCTGAGGATTACTAAATTGTAACCATCCCCACTATGTCCACTCAATTGTAACTGTAGTTATAAACTATTAATTCTGTCAATTTGTACTGCGATTTTTGTGTTTAACACTTCTTCCTGTATAGAAATAAACTACCTATCCTTACCCAATTTATCTCATACATTGAATACTTACACTCATTCTACTTCCCCTTCTTCCTTTTGAGAAATCCTTAACTCATGAGTCATGAATAAATTTGTCCCTGATGTAGCCAAAGTGGTAGATTTAATGACCCAATGAATGTTTTAAAAAAAAGAAAGAATCCTTTCTTGCTAAAGACATACTGCCCAGCAGAGAATTAGATCCTCAAATTACAATTGCTGCTGAATGCCAAACCAAAAAAAAAAAAAAAAAAAAAGACAAGTTCAGTCACCCTTGTTGTCTCAGTGAGTGTTTCTTGATGGGTCAAGGATAGACTAGGATGTAATCCAAACCTAGTGTCTTTAATTAGTTGATGACAACAAGGCACTGTTACCATTTCATTTATTCCAGTTTCAACTACCTGAAAACTAATTTTATTTTATCCTTTCTGGGACCAATAGAGAAAAAGCAAGAAAATATAAACAAAATATAAGTAAATAGAATAAGTAAATTTTGGAAATATTATATTATTCCTTAAATAAAATCAAATACAAATAAAATAAGCAAAAATAAAAATCAGTAAAAAAAAAAAAAAAGTAAAAGAGAGGTAGATGATAATCATCAGATGCTATTTATTGACTTTTGCAACTGATAAATTATGAAAAAATTAACTGCTGGAGGCTCAACTCTGGAGATGTCATATATTCCCTGTAAATGATACATTTATAGGCATGAGAATGAGGGGACACACATACAAAAGGAATTAACCTTGAAGTAGGAAAAGAAATAACTGGGTCAAAGTACCCATCTATTCTATAGCACTTAATAAAAACCCATTCTTCAGTGTTTCTAATCCCAAAGATAAAATTTAAAGCTTTTCATCTCCAAAAGACCAGCATAATTTTTTAAAAGTCTTTTTGTTATTCATCACTAGCTCCAGCTTATCCTTTAGCTTTTGGGAAACGATTCTTATCATATGATGGTAATCTTTTTTTATTCATTCTTTCTTGCCTATCCTCACTTCCAACTTCTACAGATAATAAAGAGAGCATCTATAACATAAGAATAGTTGTTGAAGCACTCAGAAGCTTATAGGAGGAAAAATCTAAGAAGAGATTCAGTCATATAATTGATGACCTCAAATACACCCAATTCACAAAGTTTAGGCAGAAAGAGAAATAAACTTGAGGTCCTCATAGATGCTCTCAAGACTTGGTGGGATAAGACCCATAATTAGACTATGGTTCTGGAATGTGTATACCTTACTTAAAAAAAAAAAGGATCCTAGAAAGGATTAAGGAGTGTTAGCATTTTATGTAAAGAAGATTTATACTCATATGAATAAATACAAAAAATAAGAGAAGGAGGTCATGGTCAGGAACGTTTTGGTGAAAATCAATGAAGAAAGAAACAAAAATTATTTTGTCAATGTGTTGGAGGCAATAGCCCCTTGATATTCCTTGTTTGATCTCCAACTTCCTTTGGGACTTGGACCTTTGATACAAGATCTGGTCAAACTAGTTTGGGCTATCTGAGCTGGATGGGGTTTTACAGCCCCCATTCTAATCTGCTCAGATAGACCAAATGCCATCATTTGGTCATCCTCTGAAAAGGAATTTCAGAAAGAGACTTCTGTCTTTCCCCAAAAGATAACAAGAGAATCCTTATCTTATTTATCTCTGAATAAAGACTATGTTTCCATACAGCATTGAGTAGCAAATTCATTTGCTGCCGACCCTACCCTTGGTTACTTTGGGGAAGGAAGGAGAGAGAGAAAAGGAACTGATCCATCTCGGTTTAGACCTCATTTTACGCCTCATCAAATGGGCCAAAAGAGAAAATATATGAGGTGCTCAGGAACCAGATAAAAAATCTGGCAGAAATATATGTTATATTAGTGATTGAGGATTTAAATTATCCCCTCTGCAAGCTCTCCTCTACTCTTGTCTCCTCTCCTCTCTTCTCCTTTTCTCTCCTCTCCCCTCTTCTTCTCCCTCTCCCTCTCCCCTCCTCCTCTTCCTCCCCCCCTAAAATGAAGCACCTACCAATTTCTTGATTTATCTTAATGATTTCAATTTTCTCATATTGGAGCAACTAGCTATAGTAAATTGTATTCTGGATCTGATTATTATCAAGACAGAGGAACTTAGTTCTGAGGTTGGGAAAAAAGTATGAGGCCCTTGAGAGAAAAATGATTATGCTTTTCCATAGTTTGTGATTAAGAAGAAGAAATCTGTGACTACTCTGACATATTGCATTAGAGCAGCTTTCAGAGGGTTCAAATAATGATAAGTAGGATACTGTGAATTAAAAGTGAAAAAGGGAAATCAACTGACCAGAGCTAGGAAAAGCCAAAGAATAACATTTTGAAGACACAAAGGAAAACAATCTGATGAAGAAAAAAAAAGGAACTCATCTGAACAAAATGATTTAAATTTACCAATCAATATGGATTAAATTTTAAAAGAGAAAATAAATACATAGGAAGATAACAGGGAAAGAATACAAAGTACATCATGATCTTGAAAAAAAGTATCAGTAGTGTTAAAGTTTTTTATAAGCTGAGGATGACAATTAACATTCAGGTTAACAAAAAGAATGAGGTTAGTGCTGTCATTGAGCTATATTAGGGAGTGTCAGTAAAGGAGCATCAAGAAAGAGGATAGGGCAGTTGCTTCAGGTGAAATCTTATAAACTGACAACAGAGAAGATAGTGCTTCTCAAATCCCATTTTCTTTCTCTTTTCTCTGCCAAGAAGAATGAGAAAAATACGCAACAAAAATAGATGATACGGATTTGATATCCAAGAGAAATAATAAGATACTAAGAAAACATTTAGTTGTCCTTGATGAGGTCAAGTCACCTATCCCAGAAGAATTATATTCTTAGATACTGAAAAAATTGGCAAATATAATTGCTGAGTCTCTCTTAAGAGTATTTTTAAGATTGTGCAGGAAGAATTCAGAACTGGAGAAGTGCATAAGTGAACAGAATTTTTTTTAAAAAGGAAAGAAGAGGTAAAATAAGCTATAGGCCAGTGAGCTTGAATTTACTTATTACTATAACTCTAAAGTATATTATCAAAGAACTGGTTAATGAAAACTTTTTTTAAATTAATTTTATAATTATAAAAATTTTTGACAGTATATATATATGAGTAATTTTTTTATAACATTATCCCTTGTATTCATTTTTCCAAATTTTCCCCTCCCTCCCTCCCTCTACTCCTTCCCCTAGATGACAGGCAATCCCATACATTTTACATGTGTTACAGTATAACCTAGATACAATATATGTGTGTAAATCCAATTTTCTTGTTGCATGTTAAGTATTGGATTCCAAAGGTATAAGTAACCTGGGTAGATAGACAGTAGTGCTAATATTTTACATTCAATTCTCAGTGTTCCATCTCTGGGTGTAGTTGTTTCTGTCCATCATTAATCAGCTGGAAGTGAGATGGATCTTCTTTATATTGAAGATATCCACTTCCATCAGAATACGTCCTCATACAGTATTGTTGTTGAAGTGTATAGTGATCTTCTGGTTCTGCTCATTTCACTCACCATCAGTTCATGCAAGTCTCTCCAAACCTTTCTGAATTCATCCTGCTGGTCATTTCTTACAGAGCAATAATATTCCATAACCTTCATATAAACCATAATTTACCCAACCATTCTCCAATTGATGAGCATCCATTCATCTTCCAGTTTCTAGCCACTACGAAAAGAGCTGCTACAAACATTTTGGCACACACAGGTCCCCTTCCCTCTTTAGTATTTCTTTGGGATATAAGCCCAGTAGTAGCACTGCTGGATAAAAGGGTATGCACAGTTTGATAACTTTTTGGGCATAGTTCCAAATTGCTCTCCAAAATGGCTGGATTCTTAATGAAAACTCTTAAGAAAGAAAGAAGTAAGGTGGCCATCAAGACAGTATAAAACTAAGAAAATATTTGTAGCAAATATATTTAATAAATATCTAATATTCATATTACATAAGGAATTATTACAAATATAATCTATAAGAACAAGATCAATTCCTGAAAGTATACATGTCCAAAGTATATGAACCAGCAATTTTTGTATGAAGAAATAAAAGCTATCAATAATCACATGAAAGAATACTCCAAATTACAAAAGAAACACAAATTATAACACTAAAACTTCACTACATGGGACTTCCAGCCAAGATGGTGGCGTGGAGGCAGACAGCTGGTTGAGCTCTGTGTTTTCTCTCAAGACTTACTTCATGACAAGCCTTAGAATTAATGCTTGACCAGAAAAGAAACCCACAAATAATCACCAACAGAAGACATCCTTGAAATTTGCCAGAGAAGGTCTGTGTTTGCTCGGGGGAGAGTTGAACAGACTGGGTGCAGACTGAGGGCAGGCAAGCCAGAGTGAGACAGACAGCTCACACAGCTCAGACCAGAGGGGGGAGAGGTATGATCTCTGCCATTTCTGCAAAAAGACTTTTACTCCAGTGCGGATACTCTGTCTTGGCAGCAAGCCAGTAGCAGCGGGGGAGGGTGTAAACACTGGAGGTGAAGATTAAAACCCCGGAAAGCTAGCATCTCTGGCAACCCTGCCACCCCCAACCCCAACCTGGAGTGACTCCAAGTTCTGAGAGCCTCGGAGCACAGACCTAGTGCAGCCATTGCTGTCCTGTTAATGGCTCTCTGCTACCCTACCCCCAGTCTGTAGAGGAAGCCCATTAACACCATCCAGCCCCATCCCCCCAAAAACAGATATATTGTTTCTCTTGTCAATTTGTTTTCTTTGATTCCGCCCTTGACAAAATGAACAAAAAATGAAAAAGGGCTCTAACCATTGACAGTTTCTGTATGGAGAGAGAGAAGACTTCAAATACTGAGGAGACTAAAAACAGACTGTTCCCAGAGGAATCCCCTAAGGGGGATATGATCTGCTCCTCAATATAAAAGAATCTAATAGAGGAAATCAAAAAGGATCTCACAAGAGAGCTGGAAGAGAAATGGGAAAAGGAAAGGGAAGCTTGGAAAGAGAGCCTGGAGAAGTTATCCAGAGTGGATAAAGAGATCAAATCATTGAGAAACAAAATTAGTGAATTAGAAAAGGTAAACAACTCCAAGGAAAACAGGATTAGTGAGCTGGATAAAGAAATCAGCTGTCCAAAAAATAAAATGGATAAAATGGAAAAAAATTCCATAGAAGAAAAAAACTCACTTAAAAACACAATTGGACAATTACAAAAAGATATAAAAAAAGTGAGTGAAGAAAATACATCATTGAAACTTAGACTCGAACAAGTAGAAATGAATGACTCAAGGAGAAACCAAGAGGTAGTCAAGCAAAACCAGAGAAATGAAACAATTGAAAAGAATGTTAAGTACCTTATTAGAAAGACAACAGACCTGGAAAACAGATCCAGGAGAGACAATTTGAGAATAATCGGACTCCCTGAAAAATATGAGGGAAAAAAAAGAGCTTGGACACTATTTTCGAGGAAATTATCAAAGAGACGTTTTGGAAACAGAGGGTAAAATAGACATTGAAAAATTCATCGATCACCTACTGAAAGGGACCCTAAAATCAAAACGCCAAGAAATATAGTGGCCAAGTTCAAGAACTATCAGACAAAGGAAAAAATATTGGAAGCTGCTAGAAAAAAGCAATTCAGATATGGAGGAGCCACAATAAGGATAACCCAAGGATCTAGCAGTGTCCACATTAAAAGAACGAAGGGCCTGGAACATGATATTCCGAAAGGCTAAGGAACTTGGTATGCAGCCAAGAATAACTTACCCAGCAAAAATGAGCATCATTTTCCAGGGAAAAAGATGGACATTTAATGAAATAAATGAATTCCATCTATTCTTGATGAAAAAACCAGACCTACATAAAATGTTTGATCGTCAAATACAAAACTCAAGAGATTTCTAAAAAGGTAAAAAGAAATCTTTAGAACTATACTTCTGCCATAAAAATATGTAAAGAACATGTGTATAATTTGTCCTAGAAACTATAGGTGGAAAGGAAATTATATCATAAAAAAATGTAAAGTGGTGGTACTCATGAAGAGGCAAAGGTAACCTATTATATCTTAGAGAAAAAAAAGGAGGGAGATGAACATAGTGTGTATCAATAGACATATTCGATTTATGGTGAAACTTCTTCCACTTCATTGAAAAGTGAGAGGGAAGGAGTAAGCTAAGGGGAAGGGAATAAGAAATTGTGAGGAAAAGGGTTAAAATAAAGGGAGGAACTTTAAGGTGGGGGAGGGATACTAAAAAGGGAGGGTTGTGAAAAGCAAGTGATGTTCACAACTTTAATACTGGTTAGGGGGGTAAGAGGGAAGGAAAGGGGAAAAGCACAAGCAGGGATTAATAGGATGGCAAGCAATATAGAATTAGTCATTCTAACCATAAATGTGAATGGGGCAAAGTGCCTCATAAAGAGGAAGCAGTTAGCAGACTGGATTAAAAGTCAGAATCCTATTATATGTTGTTTACAGGAAACACACCTGAAACAGAGTGATACATTCAAACTAAAAGTAAAAGGGTGGATCAGAATCTATTATGCTTCAGGCAAAGCCAAAAAAGCAGGGGTAGCCATCCTCATCTCAGATACAGCAAAAACAAAAATTGATCTAATTAAAAGAGATAAGGAAGGGCATTATATCCTGCTAAAGGGTAGCATCAATGATGAAGCAGTATTAATATTAAACATATATGCACCAAGTGTGCAGCATCTAAATTCTTAAAAGAGAAATTAAGAGAGCTGCAAAAAGAAATAGGCAGCAAAACTATAATAGTGTGAGATCTGAACCTTGCACTCTCAGAATTAGATAAATCAAACCACAAAATAAATAAGAAAGAAGTCAATGAGGTAAATAGAATACTAGAAAAGTTTGATATGATAGATCTTTAGTGAAAGCTAAATGGAGACAGAAAGGAGTATTCTTTCTTCTCAGCAGTTCATGGAACCTATACAAAAATTGATCATATACTAGGGCATAAAAACCTCAAAATCAAATACAGTAAGGCAGAAATAGACCACAATGCAATCAAAATTACATTTAATAAAAAGCCAGGGAAAAATAGACCAAAAAAATTGGAAACTAAATAATCTTATACTAAAGAATGATTGGGTAAGACAGCAAATCATAGACATAATTAATAACTTCACCCAAGAAAATTACAATAATGAGACATCATACCAAAATGTGCGGGATACAGCCAAAGCAGTAATAAGGGGAAGTTTTATATCTCTACTGGCCTACTTGCATAAAATAGAGAAAGAGAGGGCCAACAAATTGGGCTTACAACTAAAATTACTAGAAAAGGAACAAATTAAAAACCCCCAGACAAACACAAAACTTGAAATTCAAAAAATAAAAGGTGAGATTAATAAAATTTAAATTAAAAAACTATTGAATTAATTAATAAAACTAGGAGTTGGTTCTATGAAAAAAACAACAAAATAGACAAACCCTTAGTAAGCCTGATTAAAAAAAGGAAAGAGAAAAAGCAAATTGTTAGTCTTGAAAATGAAAAGGGAGAACTCACCACTACTGAAGAGGAAATTAGAACAATAGTTAGGAGCTACTTTGCTCAACTTTATGCCAATAAATTCGATAACTTAAATGAAATGGAAGAATACCTTCAAAAATATAACTTGCCCAGATTAACAGAGGAAGAAGTAAGTAGTCTAAATAGTCCATCTCAAAAAAAAAAAAAAAAAATACAATAAGCTATTAACCAACTTCCTAAGAAAAATAAAACTTTACCACATAACCATCACACTGACAAAGAAAACAAAAGATAAAAATACTTATTGGAGAGACTGTGGGGGTGTAAGAACATTAAAACATTGTTGTAAAGTTGTGAATTGGCCCAAACATTCCAGAAAGCTTTTTGAAACTGTACTCCTCTAAATCACTAAACTTTGACCCATCGATAGCACTCCTAAGTATATAACCCAAAGAAGTCAAATGAAAGGGAAAAGATTACTGTATATAAAATATTTATAGTAGCACATTTTGTTGTTGTTAGGAACTCTACCAGTGATTCCAGTATTATAGTCTATTAGTCAATAAATATTTACTAAGCATTTGCTTTGTGCTAAGCATTGTACTATAAGATGGATATTTGAGGAAGGGAACTAGAGATGTTTCTCCTATCATCCATTGTGTTTACCACTGTGTTTGTTGTTGAATACCATCTTCTCCTCTCTTCCTTCTGGGATCCACCTAAAAATTCTGATAGACAAAGGGAAGAGGTAGGATTTTTTCTTAATCTCCTCTCTTTCCCAACTAAGAAGAAATACAACTCCTAGGATCTTTGCATTCAGCTTAAGTCTTTGCTAGAAGGCTGTTATACACCTACATATTTAGGCCTGGCTCAATAATTACTGGATTCTTTTCAAGTCCTCAGTCAACTAGAAGATATTTATCGTAACATAATGCCAGCCCTTCAGTCTTACTCATGAATGGAAATAGGTTCATCACAGTTCCACATATAGTTGGAATGAAAAAAGAAAAATAATATCTGCCCATTCTCTGATGACTGAATCCAGCAGAAAAATGGCATACGTTTCAAGTGTTCCCTCACTCCCATCATTGGTCAGCCTCCTATTACATCCCATTATATGTCCCATTACACATTTTTGTGATTACATTGATTGGTACAAAAGAGTTTTATTCTTAGCAGTAAATGAGATAGGGCTGGAGAAGGAGGGTTAAAACCATATTATCATTTATTAACAACACAATTCATCTAGAAATATTTATATGGCTGCTCACAAGTGCCTCCTACACATACTTATGAAAATAAATGCTTTTAAAAATCTCTTTGAGATTTTCAAGCTTCAAATATTAGCCCTGGTAAGAATAGCATAAACAAAAACTTTGTTATTGAAGGAAACAGCTGAACAGTTGGGTCTGACATCTGTCCTGCCTTCTCATAATAATGTATCATTCTCTCACCTTTGTTCTATATGGCAATGTCATTTCTAGGGTAGGTATTTCAGGAAGTAGAAGTCACTGAAGTTGTCAACCTTTGCCAGATGGGAGGTAGGCAGGCAGGTAAACACAGTTTCAGTGAAAGATGTCATAGAAATAAATATTGAGATGCTACATTATAGATATCCAAGAGGACTGTAATATTTCTCCCATTTTTTTCTTTACAAATCAGAAGTTTGGGACCTGGTAGGGAAACAAACAAAGATGACTTAAAAAAAATTTTTTTTTCCCTGAGGCTGGGGTTAAGTGACTTGCCCAGGGTCACACAGCTAGGAAGTGTTAAGTGTCTGAGACCAGATTTGAACTGGGGTCCTCCTGAATTCAAGGCTGGTGCTCTATCCACTGCTCCACCTAGCTGCCTCCCTTAAAAGAATTTTTAAATGAACTTTAAAAATGAAAATAATTCTTCATAGAAGATTAGATTGTCTCCTTCCTTAATTTATGTTATCAAGGTTAGCAACTCATGCATTGTAGCTTTTTGAATAAGAGGAAATGATAGAATATCCCATCTATTGTCGCTACCTACTTCTGCTCAGAGATAATCTTCAGAGGGTTGTAGATTTAAGAGTATAGTTTTTCATTGCCAAATGAACTACAAACTTAATTCCTCCTGTGTCTATCAGTGATAATAGTATCTCTAACATTCACTTCAAATGATTAATGTGAGGATCAGAGGATCAAATGAGGTGATGTACATAAAATGTTTTTAAATGGTAAGTATTAAATTTTGGGTGCTGCTCTGATTGAAATAGATTCAATACTTCAATTTCCAATTAGACATGTGAACTGAATTAAAGAGGTTTAGATCTCCTTCAGATTAATAAATTACTTTAATTTTCCTGGCAAAATTTGCAATACAAATGGACACAATGCTGAAAACATATGATCTGGTTTGTCATGAAGTAAGTGTTAAATATTTTTTGAATTTGGCTCTTTCTGTGTCTCTGTCTCTTTATCTATAAACATGTACTTATTTTATATATGGAGTATTCTTAAGGATTCAATTTTCATTATATGAAATATTTTTGACAGATTGGCAGGTATATACTGAAAAAATAATTTTTTCTCACATCTATAGCCTAATAACTCAATAAATGCATCTCTAGAACAAAATGTTCTTAGTATTTGGAAGGGAGTCATATTTGTCAGTTACACTGTGGCAATAGTCTAAAAATATCAAAGGAGTATTGGCCTCATCAGATTTGGGCATGTAACAAACATCTGCTAATAGGTAAAGAAGAAGAGAATAGTCTCTTTAAAATAGATGTTTAACAAGTCATGTTTTAATTAGCAGGGCTCTTTTATCAATAAAACAACTTTACTAAGTACTAGACACTGTTACATTTAAGAAACATAAAACCAAAAATATCAATTCTGGACTGACATTCAATCATAGGAAAAATGTGTGTGCATGTGTGTTTGTGTGTGTGTTTGTACAAAATAGATATAATGGAATGACAAAGGACACTAGCATTTGGGGATTAAGGATGGCCCCATCCCTATAGTGTTTGAGATAAATCTTGAAGGAGACTAGGGATTTTAAGCCATGAATGAGCTTTCTAAGGAGAAAAAAAAAAGAGCAGATGGATTCACAAGTGAACTCTAACAAACATTTAAGGAACAATTAATTACTATATATAGTATTTGAAATATAAAATATTTGATACTATATAAAATATTTGAAAAAATAGGAAAATGAATCTTTTCAAATCCGTTTAATAATGCAAAAATGGTGCTGATATCAAAACCAGAAAAAGCAAAAATAAAGAAAACTAAATGAATTTCCCTAATGAATACTGATACAATTTTTAAAATACAATATTAACAAGTTTATTACTAGTGGGGAATCTCAAATTGCCTCTTTCAGAACTAGACAAATTTAATCAAAAATAAATAAATAAAAAGTTAAGTAAATGAATAGAATTTTAGACAAGTTAAATATGATAAACCTCTGGAGAAAACTGAATGAGGATAGAAAGAAGGGTACCTTTTTCTCAGTTAACTATGTCACATTCACAAAATTAACTACATGTTAATGCTTAAAAATCTCAAAGCCAAATGCAGCAAAGCAATGCAATAAAAACATTCAATAAAGAGCCATGGAAAGATAGATCAAAAATTAATTGAAGACTAAATAATATAATCCTAAAGAATGAATGGGCCAAATCATAGAAACAAGCAATAATTTCATTGAAGAGGATGACAAAAATAAGACAATATAAGACAATATACCAAAATTTATGGGAGGTAGCCAAAGCAATAATTAGTGGGAAATTGTATAAATCTAAATACATCATTAGAATAGAGAAAGAGCAGATCAATTAATTGGGAATGTAACTGAAAATAAAAAGAATAAATAAAAACTCTGTAAGTAAGGAAATCCTGAAAATCAAAGTTCAAGATTAACAAAATTCAAAATAAGAAAATAATTGAACTAATGAATAAATGTAGGGGCTTGCTTTATGAAAAATAAAATAGATAAAACATTGTTTAATTTAATTTTTAAAAAGAAATAAGAAAACCAAATTATCAACATCAAAACTAAAAAAGAGTGAATTTACTACCAATGAAATGAAATTAAAACAATTATTTGGAAATATTTTGCTTAATTATACACTAATAAATCTGAAAATCTAAGTGAAATGGATATTCATCACAAAAATATAGAAATTGCTCAGATTAACAGAAGAGAAAATAGACTGCTTAAAATATCTTATTTTTTATACCAAAAAAAGAGCAAAAGTGGCACTGAGAAAGAAGGAATATTGAAGAGATTCTTATTAAAGGAACAGAGATAAGAAATATTATAAAAGTCAAGATGTAAACACTGAAATGCTTTACTTGTAGAGGTAATGAGTTTTGATAGATCTATCATATATTCTTATTTAGTTCCTCTTGTGACCAAAAGCATACATTTGTACAAGAGCTGATTAGAGACGTCATAGTTTTTCTTCTAGGATTTACCCAATCAATCTGATTATCTGAAATTATTTTTTCACTCAGAAACACAAAGGATGAATAATACTATTGGATTATCTATAAAATTTGAAGCCAGTCAACTATTAGTAAGTAATTGCAATGTTTGAAGCCTACAAAGCAATAAGAACTCTTATAGTGAATGTCAGTGACATACTTGAGAGTGATAATCTTGACAAACTCTTTTAGTCAGATCCAATGAGGTAATTTGCTACTGCACATTCAAAGTCAGTATTACATAAGGGATATATGATTAGCTTTGGAGTCATGACCTCAGTTCAAATTTAGCCTCACATACATGTAAGTTGTATGGACACTCTTTCTCTCAATGGCCAATGAAGCTCTCTAAGACTAAAAATTTCAGATCATTTGCCTATATGCAGCAGGGAAGTTTCCACCCAGAAATATGGGAAGGAAAGAAAGAAGGAAGGAAGGAAGGAAGGAAGGAAGGAAGAAAGAAAGGAAGGAAGGAAGGGAGAAAGGGAGGGAGGGAGGAAGGAAGGAAGAGAAGAAAAGAAAAGAAAAGAATAAAGAAAGGAGGAAAGGAAAGGAAGAATGAAGAAATGAAGAATCTTAATATCAAAAGATTCTCTTAGAAGAACTCAGAAAGGATTTTTAGCAAGCAAATAAAAGAAATGAAAGAAAAATGAAGAAAATAGATGAGAAGTTTGACCAAGAATTATGGAGGGAAAGCCAACAACTTGAAGAAGGAAGCACAGAAATTTATTAAAAAACAAAACAAAACAAAAAAAAAAAAAACAACTCCTTTAAATATAGTTTTGGTGAAGTGAAAAAAAATTTATATACATATGCTAAAGAAAATAATTGAGGAGGATTCTGGGAAAATTAAGTGGGTTGGTAAATTTCTTTTTTAAATAATTAAGTTATTTTAATATACATTGTTTTATGAATCATGTTGGGAGAGAAAAATCAGAACAAAAGGGAAAAATTGAGGGAGAGAAAAAATAGACCAAAGAAGTGAACATAGGATATGTTGATTTACATTCAGTTTCCATAGTTCTTTTTCTAGATGCAGATGACATTTTTTTTGGTAGAAAGTCTATTGGGATTGCTTTGGATCACTGAACCACTGAGAAGAGTCATGTCTTTGATCATCACACAATGTGTACAATGTATTCCCTAGTTGTCCTTGTATCTCTCAGCATCTTTCCAGACCTTTCTAAAGTCAGCTTGTTCATCACTATTTTTATATAAAAATAATATTCCGTTACCTTCATGTATCACAGCTTATTCAGGCACTTTGAAATTGATAGTTATCTACTCATTTTCTAATTCTTTGTTATCACAAAAAGAACTGTTACAAATATTTTTGAACATGTGAATCCTTTTTCCTTCTTCATGATTTTCTTGGGATACAGACCCAGTAGTGATACTTCTGGGTTAAAAGGTATTCACAATTTTACAGCCCTTTGGGCATAGTTCCAGAATGGTTGGATCATTTAATAACTCCATAGGTTAAGTAAACTCTCTAGATTTCCCCCACAAATAGAACAAATTTGCACCTCAGGATGAACATAGACTGATGAAAAATCAAGAAGATTTGGGACAGAATAGGAGCCCTTCTGATACAATTAAAAAAGATAAAAAAAAAAGACTGGGGGAGTCAGCAAGGATAGAAAAGATATGTGTGTATGTATGGGGATGTGTATATATATATATATATATATATATATGTATGTATATGTCTACATATACATAAATATGTCCTTTTTAACTATAATCTAAAGTAACAATAAAGTAAATATTTAATAAAGTAAAATAATAAATAGGTATACATTAAATAAATGTGAATTTATATAAATATATTTATTATATTAATATAATAAAAATAAAGTAATAAAGTAAATACAATAAATATAATAAGTAAAGTAAAAAAGGTGAGCAGCTGAAAATGAAAGAACAATTTACAAGTAAAGATGGACATGTATGAATAAAATTTCTTATTATAATATATACACTTTCTTGATCTAGTAATTTGTTGTTATATATTTTGAATCCTCTGATATGCTGCTGCACACATGACAATATTCTCTTTTGTTTTGTTTCATACAAAAAAGAAAGAAAGAAAACAACTCCTTTTTTAAAAGTTGAACTAGGAAACTGTGAAAAAATTCACAGATCAAAAGTATTCTTTTAAAGTACAATTGGCCAAATGGAAAAGATGGAAAAAAAAAAAAAAAAAAAAAAAAAAAAGATAACCAAAGAAAATAGTTCATTAAAAATTAGGATTGGAAAAATGAAGTGAGTGACTCAATTAGATATCAAAAATCAGTCAAACAAAATTTAAAAAATGAAAAAATAGAAGAAATATAAAATACTTCATTGAAAAAACAATTAACCTGGAAAATAGATCTTGGGAAAATAATTTAAGAATTCTTGGACTATGTGGAAGCCATGATCATCTAAAGATCTTGGGCAATATCTTTCAAGAAATCGTAAAGAAATCATCCCAGATCTATAGAGTAAAAGTCATTGAAACATGAAAGATAGAGACCTCAAAAAGAAAACTCTAAAACATATTGTAACTACATTTCAGAATCATCAGATCTAGAAAAAAAAAATACTGTGAGCAACCAGAAAAAAAAAATCAAAGAGCTACAAAAAGGTTTCACCTTAAAAGATCAGCTGGCCCAGAATATGATATTTTGAAAGGCAAAGGAGCTTGGACTACAACCAAGAATAAATTACCCAGCCAAACTGAGAGGGGAAATGAACCTTCAAAGAAATAGGGGATTTTCAATCATCTGATGAAAAGAGCATAGCTGAACAGAAAATCTGATCTCAAGAGAAGCACAAAAAGATAAATAGTAAAGGAAAAATTATGTTTCTTTTTAGAATTTAAATGGTTTACATCTCTACATAGGAAGAGGAAACTTATGTCTTGAGAACTCTCTCTCAGGGCACTTAAAAAGGTAACACATATGCAGAGGGTATGGGTATAAATTGACTTAATGTTATTATTTAAAATATTAAGGGATAGAAAAAGGATTATATTTGGGAGAAGAAGAAGGGGAGATAAAATAGGGTAAATTTCATCTTCTGAAGAGGCACAAGAGGAAATAAGGAAAGGATTGAGCACTATTTAAACCATAATCTCATTGGATTAAGTTCAAAGAGGAAATAATATACATGTTTAGTTTGGGATAGAAATTTGTCTCTCTCCATAGGGAAGTAGGAGGGGAAAGGAGAAAGAAAATGAGCAACTAATAAAAACGAAAGCAGATTCAGCGTGGTGGAGGTCAGAAGCAAAACACTGGTAATAAGGCAAAGGATGAAAGGAGAGAGAAAAGTATTAATGGGGAAAATAGGATGGGAGGAAATACAGAGTAAGTAATTTTAAGCATGAATGTCAATGGGATGAACTCTCCCATAAAATAGAAGTGGAGAGAAGAGTGGATTAAAAGTCAGAATCCTAATACATACATATATATATACATTTTAACAAGAAACATATTTGAAGCAAAGAAATACATACAGAGTAAAGGTAAAATGCAGGAGCAGAATATATATTAAGTTTCAGCTGAAGTAAAAAAAATTCAGAGTAGTGACCCCAATTTCAGACAAAACAAAAGTAAATATAAATATCTAATTAAAAGAGATAAGGCAGGAAACTACACCTTGCTAAAAGGTGCCATAGATGAAATAATATCAATATTAAACATTTATGCACCAAGTGTTCTAATATCTAAATTCTTAGAGAGCTTGAGTTTCAGGAAGAAAGACAGCAAAACTATACTTATTGGGGAACTCAATCAGAGTTATCAGAACTAGATAAATCTAAAAATATAAAATAAATAAATAAATATAAATATTAAATATACAAGAAAGTAGTTAAGAAGGTAAACACAACTTAGAAAAGTTGACTTCTGGAGAAAAGTGAACAGGGATAGAAAGGGATATACTTTTTCTCAGCAGAATATGGCACATACACAAAAATTTACTATATATTAGGTCATAAAAACCTCACAATCAAATGCAGAAAGGCAGAAATATTAAAGGTATCTTTTTCAGATCATTATACAATAAAAATTCCATGTAACTAGCGGCCATGAAAAAATATATCAAACATTAATTAAAAACTAAATAATCAAATCTCAAAGAATGGATGGGTCAAACAACAAATCATAGAAACAATTGATAATTTCATCCAAGAGAAGAACAATAATGAGATAGCAGACCAAAACTTACAGGATACAGCTAAAGCATTTCTTGGGGGAAATTTCATATCTCTAGATGCATACATGAATAAAATAGCTAAAAAGGAAATCAATGAATTGTGCATGCAATTAAGTAAGATAGAAAAAAAAATAACCCTCCATTAAATACCAAATTAGAAAATCTAAAAAGCAGAGACTAATAAAACTGAAAGTAGGAAAATTATTGAGTTAATAAAACAGAGTTGATTTTATGAAAAAAAAAAAGAGTAAAATAGATAAATTAAACCTCTGGTTAATTTGATTAGAAAAAGGAAAGAAGAAAATCAAATATCCAAAATAAAAAAGACAAACTTTCCACCAATGATGACGAAATTAAAGCAGTAATTAAGAAGCAGAACTGCTTCAATATCAGAAAAACTGTCATCATAACCATATCAATAAAAAAGTAATAGAAGTCATATGATTATCTCAATAGATGCAAAAACCATCATTTGACACAATATAACATCCATTCCCAATAAAAGCACTAGAGGGGATTTAACTATTTGATAGATGTAAAGGGCTAAAACTCTTGAGTTAATGCACTGAGGTCAGACAACCGAGCACTTAAGGCTAATTAGTGATTGGACAATACTCTATTAGAATATGCTTGGAAAATGGCCCTTCCTACTATTCTGTGCTGGCCCAATTGTTTGGTGTATACAGAAAATTGTAGGAGGGACTAGGGAATGGAGTAAAACTAGCCAGAGTCACTTCTGAGTGGGGGGGAGATGAAGAGGAGAGGTTGCAGAGATCCTGTACATCCATTCACTTCTACCACTAAAGACCAAGAATAAAGACCAAGGAGATTTGCTTATCCTGACTCCGGCTGATTCTAAGGTATCCAGGGTGCTAATGTAGTCATCACATTTGGTGCCCAATGTATAGACCAAGGACCCTAATTTCATTGAAGAAGTTCCTGGTGACCAGGAAATAGGGTGAGTATTTTAATAGACAAACAGAGAACTTACTTTGTTAAGGACAAAACTAGTAACCTTTTCTAGCTGAAATGGGGCAGATATTAGGAAAAGATTCTCCCCCATCCCCAGCCCCACCTCCACCCCCGCCCCGACTGACTGACCTATGCTCACTATCTATATAAATGGCATACTATTAGAAGGATTGGTAGACACTGGTGCACTAGAAGTGCCAACTGGCCCAGTCACTGGCCAAAGATTAAGGCAGACCCCTACATGTCTGGCGTAGGAGGATCAATAGCAGCTGAAGTTAGTGCTACTTCTTTGAGATGGATATTTGAAGGTGAAATAGGAGTTTTTACTCCTTTTATAGTTGAAAAAATCCCCATTAATCTGTGGGGAAGAGACATTTTACAACAATTAAGATTAAAATGAGTACTTCAGTTTTTTAGATAGGGCTGCTGTTGAAGGCCTGCAACATTTTTACCTGTTCTTATCCAATGGAAAACTGATACACCAGTGTGGATAGAACAGTGACTCTTAGGTAAAAATAAAATTCAGGCCTTATTAGATATAGTACAGGAGCAACTTGACCAAGAACAATCACCACCTTCTCTAAGTCCTTGGAATTCCCCAGTATTTGCTGTAAGAAATAAATCTGGAAAATGGAGGATGTTGACTAATTAAAGAAAGGAAAATGAACAGATGAAAACTATGGGAACTCTTCAACCTGGACTTCCATCTCCTACTCAGTTGCCTAGAGAATGGCCTCTGTGGGTTATAGACATTAAGGATTGTTTCTATTCTATCACTCTAGATAAGGAGGATATGAAAAGATTTGCCTCTTCAGTGCCCAGCATTAACTTAGCTGAGCCTTATAAAAGATATGAATGGACAGTTTTGCCACAGGGAATGAAAAACAGCCCTATATGTGCCAAATGTATGTTGCTGCTGCTCTTACTCCAGTAAGAAAAGCATTTCCAAAAGTAATGTTATTACATTATATGGATGATATATTGGTATGTGAACCTGAGGAACAAGTGTTAGAAGCATGTCTACAAAAGACCATAGAAACACTAAGGAACTACAAATTGCACATAGCTCCAGAAAAAATTCAAAGACATGGTCCTTTTCAATCTTTAGGATATGAAGTATACCCTAAGGTGCTTACAGTACAAAAACTTTTCTTAAGAACACAGAAGCTAAACACCTTAAATCACTTTCAGAAATTGATAGGAGATATCCAATAGAAGTGTCCAGTGTTAGGCTTGACTACCTATCAATTTCAACCATTGTATGACATTTTAAGGGGAGACAGTGCTTTAAAATCACCATGCCAGCTTACAAAAGAAGCTCAAGAGTCTTTGAGAGAAGTTGAACTGGCTTTATCCAATGTGGTTGAAAGAGTCACTCAAAAACCCTTGGAAATATCAGTTTTTGCTACACAAGAGGCACCCACAGCAGTCCTTCATCAAGGAGACAGTGTGATAGAATGGGTGAACCTCCCAGCACAACCAGAACAAAGCCTTACTTCTTACCCAGTGCTTGTGGCTAGAATTTTATTAAAGGCCATTAAGCAAGCAATACAATTATCTGGGATAAGAACTGACAAGATATACACTTTTTATACTAATGCACAAATTAATGTATGCTGTGAAACCATCCCAGATTGGCGAATTTTATTAGCCAAGGCTCCAAATTTTACACATGGGTCTCCATTAAAAATAACCAGACTATTACATAATTGGCGATGGATTCTTGAAGAAAAGGCTTCTAAAGTTCCTCTTTAAGGACCAACTATCTTTACAGATGCATCCAAGCATAATGTTTGCGCTGCATACTCTTCTAACTTAACTATAAAGAGATTAGTCAGAACTCCTTTTCAGTCCACTCAGCAGAATGGATTGTATGCAATCATTCTAGCTCTTACTTATTATCCAGGAGATATAAATATAATATCTGAATCGCCCTATTCAGTAAGTGTGGTACAAAGAATTGCCACAGCCCAAATAAAATTTGTGGCCTCTAATATATATCAGCTCTTTAAGGAACTTCAAGAGCAAATGAGAAAGCTGGACAGGTAAGATTTATATCTTGCATGTCCATTCTCAGAGTGGACTTTCAGGTCCTATTTTTGATGGTAATTCAAAGACAGATAGCTTTCTAACCATGTTGGCCAATACTCCTTTATTTCAAGAAGCTCAAGAATCTAATTTAAATATCATCAGGCTGCTTGAGCTTTACATTTACAATTTGGAATAACAAGAGAAGAAGCTAGGAGCATAGTAAAAGCCTGTACAGCTTGCCTTCCTTTCCACGCTCCTACACTTCCTCCAGGGAAGAACCCTCATGGTTTGAGACCTAATGAAAATGGAAAATGGATGTGACCCATTATAAATCTTTTGGTTGTCTGTCTTTTATCCATGTTGTGGTAGACACTTTTTCAGGATTCACTTTTGCAATACCAGCAGCAAAAGAGACAGCCCCAGTGGTCACTGAATTATTTATACAAGCATTTGCAATTATGGGTGTGCCACAAGCAATAAAAACAGACAATGGACCTGCATATACTTCTAAAGATTTTGCACACTTTTGTGCACAGTATAAGATTTTACACACCACTGTCATACCCTTTAATCCTCAAGGACAGGCAATAATAGAGAAGAGAAACAGAGATATTAATATGCTCCTCCAAAAACAAAAGAAAGGGAGAGCCACAGGTAACCCTAGAGAACTTCTAAATCTAGCTCTTTATACTATTAACTTCTTGATTTTTGACAAAGATGCACTAGCTTCAGCAGACAGGTTTTATAACCCACCAGAAGGGCAGTGTCCAGTACGAGCAGCTCCACTATCTTTAGATAATCACCAGGTGATGTGAAGAAACCCAGAAAGTGTTTGTATCTCCACAGATGGAAAGGGAATCAGATGGGTGCCAACGAGCCATATTTGCCTTGTCTATTGGAGAGAGAAGGAGCAGATCTCCTCAAGTAAACGGAGAAGATCCAAGAAACACCAGGTGGTTCCATTGCTAACTGTGCCCACCACTGAAAGAGTCTGGCAATTATGGTGTTTTACTCATGGACATCAAAAATTGTAGATCTTCAAAACCCTCAGGAATCATTGGATTTTCTGAAATATGATAAGATCATTGTAGGACTTCAAAACCCTCAGGACTCATTGGATTGGCTAACATATAAAAAGACTGTTACAGGACTTCTAAAACTTGTGGGGATCATTGGATTCCCTGACACATGAAACAATGGAAAATCAATTGGTCTTGTACTATCTCTTGGCTGCTGAAGAAGGTGTATGTGTGACAGTTGTTTATATACCCTCCTTCTAGGACTTCTGGAAATCTTTTACAAGAACATGTTGCTTTATATTTTTTGTTATATTACTACTTGCATATACAATTCATGTTTGTTACACCACATTGAGGCTGCACTGGCTATGGGAGAGTCACCATTAATAGCCTGTGCATTTTTGCTATGTCCTTATGGAATACCCCCCATGCTGATGAGCTTATGCATACCTGTTTCTAATAAGACCGTTCAGCCAAGAAACCCGCTAGCAATCCCCACTTTCTTTTGGTGTTTTTCATCTCCCTTCCTGAGATGTCAGGGAGGGTATGATCATCTCCTTTTTAGTGCTTTCACCTCCCTTCCTCAGAAGTCAGGGGGGAGGTGTGATCACCTCCTTTTTGGTGTTTTCACCTCTTTTCCTGAGAAGTCAGAAAGGGTGTGATCACCTACTTTTGGGGTTGTCACCTTTCTGAGAATTCAGGGATGGCATGACCACCTGTGTTCTAAAACAAAAGAAAGCAGGAGATGAAAAGGGCTGAGTTAATGCACTAAGGGTGGACAGCCGAGCACTTAAGGCTAATTACTGATTGGACAATACTCTATTAGAAAATTCTTCGAAAATGTCCCTTCCCATTATTCTGTGCTGGCCCAATCTTTTGGTGTATACAGAGAATTGTAGGAGGGACTAGGGGGTGGATAAGACTAGCTCAAATCACTACTGGGGGGAGGAGCTGAAGAGAAGAGGTTGTGGAGATCCTGTGTGTCCATTCCATTCACTTCTACCACTAAAGACCAAGAATAAACATCAAGGAGTTTTACTTATCCTGACTCCGGTTGATTCTAAGGTATCCAGGATGCTAACGCAATCATCACAGATAGATAGATAGATAGATAGATAGATAGATAGATAGATAGACAGATAGATAGATAATGTGTGTGCATATGTGTCCTTGGAATTGCCATTAATATGTCAGAATCTTAAGCATAATAAATATTTTGTTCTTTGTATTTGAATCCCCAGAACCTAGTTTAGTGTTTGGCACCTACATAGTAGATGCTAAATAAACAGTTGACTGATTGATCAATAGTTAATTGTAAGTTCAAGTCATCATATATTTGAAACATATTCAAGATATGGACTAACTCAATGGGTATCTTGTTTAACTGCATATCATAATCTAAGTATGTTCATTTCTTTTCCATTGACTTTCCACTATGACAGATCGATTTATCTTAACTACATATTAACTGTTCTAGAGCACATGGAACTAGAATGATATCTTCCATAAATCTGGAAAACCTCATTGATATGGAATCCTTCCATTAGAACTTCATTTTTTTTTCCTACCATGATTGATATCTCTACTCATTGAACTGAGTTACTTCCATGGTTAGAACTTTCATAGAACCTTAGGCAATTTTAACACATGTTTAATAAAATGACTTGTTTGAATAAATTCTTTGAGGCTACATCTTGTTTTTCATAACCAAATGATGCTTTAAAAAGATTAGCATTATATAACAGGTCTCATTTTGTCTGTATCACTCATGTCTGTGCATTTCTTAGTTGAGACCTTGTACTGAGGATCATGGCTTTTTGGGAAGATAATAGAATTTTATACTTTTTAACTAGAAGAGATATTCTTACAAGTTGTCTAGTCCAGCTTTCCTCATTTTACAAATAAGGAAAATGAGATCCAAGAAAATGAAATGATTTTCCCAAGTTTGAAGATTCAAATTCAGGTTTGTGGTACTGACAGAGACACAGTTCTCTTACTTTAAAAAATTCACCTGTGAGCATTTATATGTTCCATTCTTATTCATCAGGACATGTGAGCTAAGATATGTGTCAAAGCCATTAACATAATAACATAAGATGAGAAAATATTAGGAAAAGCTGTACTAAAAATATACATAAAAAGAAAATATTGTAGTTTTTTCATTAGTAGATGAAGTTTCTGTCACCTTTTCTTGGTAATGATATAGTCTAAGCTTTTTCCCATTCTCTGGAAATCATCTTCTCTAAAATATCTAGAAAACTGGTTTCTGCTTATCTTTAAAAATAATTTTTATTTGTAGCACATCTTCTATTTTATTTGGGCAGGTTCTATGACTTTCCCCTACTTTATCTTCTCAAGTATATGAACCAGTTGCATATATTAGGAGCTAAGATGAAATCAAAATTAATTAATATATATAATTAAAGAAAATGAAGAGTCTAGATCACCAAAGAGATATGAGAAAGTCTCTTATAGTTCATATCTGTTTGTTGTGCTTCCAGTTTCATCTAGAAAAAATTTTGAGATATATCTTCCATTAAGTTCTCTGAAGTTTCGTTTTACACTCAGTTGCTATTTTGTTTGTGTGTTTGTGTGTGTGTGAGAGAGAGAGAAAATACTGCTTATTGTTCATAATATACCATCTTCCATTCTATTATTTTTGCCAACTTTAAGTATAAATGTTAATTCTTATGATTACTTCTCCTGGGCCTCTCCTGTAGGAGCATAAACTTCAGAGTCAAAAGATTTTAGAGATTTTTAATTAAATCTCATCTTTTCCATATCCATTTTATAGACAAGAAATCTGAAAGCCACAAAGGCAAAGGGAGTTAGCCAATGTCACATGAGTAATTACCAAACCCTGCCTCTTTAGCCTCCCAAACATTTCTGCTAGCCTTCTCCTCTTTTCTGTTCCTACTACCTTTTAGAGTGGGGCTATATCTTTTTTCCCTATTTTATTACACTAACTTCTTAACAAGACTTTATGACTCCTATCTTGCTCCTTTCCAATCCATTCTACCTACTACTGCAAGAAGACCCTTTCTTATGTATATATCTATTCACATTTCTCCTCTAATGTGATGCTAATCTGAAAGTGAAAAAGACCTGAATTCACATCTCTGCTAAGATAGGTATGTGTGATCCTGAGAAAGTTAATGTCTCTCAGTTTCACTTTTCTCATCTGTAAAAATGATAACAACAACAATAATAAAAAACTAGTATTTATATGGTCCTTCAAGGTATGCAAAGTGCTTTACTCACTTGATCCTCAAAATACCCATTTGATGTAAATGCAATTATTATCCTCTTTACAGATAAAGAAATTTAGGCACAGGGATATGACTTGACTAGCCCAGAGTCTATTAAATGTCTAATATGGTATAACTCAGATTTTTCTTCATCCAATCCTGTGATCAATCCATCTTTATCCCAGATTGATTGTAAGGCTCACAATAGATTACATATCTTTATCTCTATCTAGCCACAGAGTGGTTCTAAGGGTTAAAGTAAATTATATATCAAAGATAGATAGATAGATAGATAGATAGATAGATAGATAGATAGATAGATAGATGATAGATATTGTAGTGTTATTTAATAAATATCTATAATCTACTTGAGCCTTATAACCATATGTTATATAGAGACAGATATAGATATATCACATGTCATAAACTTTAAAGATCTTTATAAATAAATACCTAATTAGAACATTTTAAATTATGTAGCTATTCTAACATTCATCAAATCTCACTATCTTTTGGGAAAAAAAGTAAGTTAAGACCTTCAGAGAACCTTTATGCAGCAAAGTCAGAATATCTCTCCAAAAACCAGTAAGATGCACACTCCCTGAGGACAGACACCATCTGATTTTTGTCTTTGTATCTACAGGACTTGCAGAACATTGCACATTGCAGGCCCTTAATAAATATCCTTGGATATAATTGAATTGGACTGCATGACATTTGCTCAGTCACAAGTTTAATACTCAATTTTACTTCAACTTCAGTGGCTTCAATTTCTATCAATTATGTATATAAACTGATTTCATGACCTCTCAAGCTGTGGTGCCAGTGAACCAAGTCAGTTTTTGTTCATTCCCTTTCTCCTCAAAAAAAAAAAAAAAAAGAATTATTTGAAGCAGTGATTAAATTGCCCTGTGTGTTGGCCTTATTTCCTGGTATGTATTGTTTAGACTCTTGTTTATCAAGACCAAGGCAGGTGCTAAATGGAGACATTTCATCAGTGTTCACACAATGGGGCTTGGGCCCAGAGTACCAATTTGCTTAGATACATGTCTCAGTGTTGTCTTGCTCCCAGGAGAACTCTCCTCATCAGTAACTGCTCATCCAGATGTCAGATTTGTAAATGAGAATGGGTTTTCTATGCCATTTTCTCCAAGTGAAGTTGTTTACTGAAACAGTACAAGGACAACATTTCCATGCATTTCTTCCTTGGGGGACCAGTAAGAAAAACTTTACATTGAGCCAAGTAGTCACAAAGTCAATACACCTGCTTTTTATTTCTGATCCTGGCAAATTCTGTGATTTTCTCAAGTCATATAAGCCTCTCAGTGCTGCAGTTTTGCCACCTGTAGAATATGAATAAGATCTGCCTGGAGAGTTTTGAAAATTAATCTGATTATATCTACAAAAAAGGCAATGTGGTATAGGGAATAAAGGGCCAATCTCAGAATCAGAAAGAACTGAACTAAATCTTAGGACTATATTTACTGATGTTCGGTTGTACAATTATGTCCAACTATTCCTGACCTTAAATATGGTTTTCCTGGCAAAGATATTGGAGTAATTTGTCAATTTCTTTTCCAGTGAATTAAGGCAAATAAAAATTAAGTCACTTGCCCAGAATTACACAGCTTGTGAGTATCTTAGGTCACATATCAATTCAGGTCTTCCTGACTCCAGGCCCAACACTCTAATTACTAAACCACCCTAGTTGCCAAATACCATATCTATCATACTATATCTCATTCATATATATATATATATATACATATATATATATATATATATATACACACACACACACACACACATATATATATATATATATATACATGACAATAACTCTAAGTTATCCTTAATAAATATATTTCAAAGTTATTTGCATTTTGCCTCTTCATTTGATTGTGAACTCTTTGAGCAGAGGTTGTTTTTGCCTTCTTTTCTATATCCAGTACTTAATTTGGTGAATGGCACATTGTTGTTGTTTATCATTGCCAATTATATGTGATTCTTTGTGACCCCTTTTAGGGATTTTCTTGGCAAAGATAATGAATCAATTTGCCATTTCCTTCTCCAGTTTATTTTACAGATGAAGAAACTGAAGAAGGAGGAGGAGGAGATGGGAAAGGGAAAAATGAAGGAGAAGAAATAATAATTAAGGCAAATAATAGTTAAATAACCTGCCCAGGGTCACATAACAAGTAAGTATCTGAGGATGAATTTGAGTTCAGTCTTCCTGATTTGGAACAGTGCTGTATCTACTGTGCCATCTACTTGCTCCTGTATAAATTGGAGATAGTCAACTAAAGGAAGGCATTAGCATTAAAGAAGATTGGGAAAAAAGAATTAGTATATAGAATTTAAAATTTAGTTATTAAACATAAGCATTTGATTCTATATTCTCTCTCTCTCACTTCTTTTCTCCATTAAATAAGTTCCACCTCATATTTTCCTTTACAATTATCTCTGTTTTTACTATCTCCTTCCTAGCCTAAAGCCTAATTATTGCCTCCTAATGTGCCTTTTAGATTCCAATCTTTGTATGCTCTGATATTAAAGTTAGTGTCTTCTCTATTTTATAAATAATAAAACTGAGAAAACAGAGAATCAGAGCAGTGATCTGCTCTATCTGATCACATAGAGAGTTAATAGAACAAGATTCAAATGCAGATCTTCCTGACTCCAAATATTAGAGAGGCACTTCTAGTGGGACATTAACATTCTGTACCTCTGCCAGATTAATTTTTCTTATGCATACATTCCTAGCCATTAGTTCACAACCATTCAGTCACTTTCTTATTGTTACTTAATAAATTACATTCAAGTAGTGCTAATAATAGTTGACATTTAAGGCTTGCAAAGTACTTTACATAGAATATATCATTTGAGTTCTACAACAACCTTATGAGGTAGGCAGTAAAGATTTTTGTTTTTTACAGAAAACCAAACTCAGCTTCAAAAAAAGTAAAGATTTGTATTTGTTGATGATCAGAGGTAGAATGTGAAAG